>NW_026915495.1:0-258417 GCF_034315485.1 Pezoporus occidentalis
TGCTCTTGCTCTTCTTGCACTGGGGCTGGCATGTGCAAACTGGAACAGTCTAAACCCAGAAACACAGAGTCCTAAAACTCCGGATTATGTTGGAGATAAGAAATGAAGCTGCTCCTCTCACAGGGGAGAGGAAGCTGTGACTTGTGCAGTTGCAGTCCTCCCCCAGGAAGGTTTTTCCTTTCTCTGGGACTTTCCCCACCTGGAGTTGATTTAATCACTTCTGCCTGTCCCAAGGACTTGTAGCAGTGGTGTGATGCTGTTTGTCTGCAGGTCACTGTCCTCAAGGAAGCCGTGCCGTTTGAGTGTCTTCTATGCAGGCCAAGTCAGAGCCCCACAGGATCAGGGCTTTTCAGGAACAAATGGATTCACAGAGGATTAACAGACTGCCCCTATGTCAGGTGGTGCGGTTCAACCTGCCTGGGCTCGGGAAGCATCGCTGCCATCGGCGCACAGAGCCTGGGCAGGGTGTGGGTGCCCAAGAGCCAGCAGTTTCGGGCTTCCTTCCCTCCCTCCTCCTGCACAGCCCGCTCTCAGGCCCCCAGTGGCAGGCATTTTGTCCCCCCCCGTGTCTGAAGAGGACTTTCACAAGTGTCCCCATGTCCCCTCAGCTCCCCGCTGCCGTTCTGACCAGCAAGGGTCGAAGCAAAGGCTCAGGTACCTGAGCAGAGCTTTGGCAGAGCCAAGCTACCCAACCGAAAAGCTGCCCCCCATAGCTTCCCTCTGCCCAGGCACGCTTCCTGCCTAGGCTTTCATTGTCCCCGGGGCACTGCTCCGTGCACCTCTGACACAGCTGGCCTCCAGGTCCAGGGCCCTGGTTCTACAGGCCCCCGGGTGCTGCCCTGGCAGCTCTGTTGCCCTGGGCACCCGGCACTGAGCTTCTTTCTCCTCTTCCCTCCTCTCCTCTCCACCCTCCCCAGCAGAGCTGTGCAGCCATGGCAGGGCACACTGCCAGAGACCAGAGGGTGCAGGGACCACCGAGAGCAGGGCTGCAGCCGAGCTGCCATAGCAAAGCCTTGCGAGAGGGCTGCCCTTCAGCAGGACTGAAACTCCTCTGTCCTGTTGCAGACTGACTCTAAGAGCAGAACCATAGAGTTCTGGAGGACTGTGCAAGCAAGGCAGGGGGTGGCCCCCACAGGTGGCCGGAGACCGGACCTGGGAGGAGAATGTGGAGGAAGCTGTGGGGGTTAACCAATACTGTTATGCCACGAAGGAGTGGCTGAATACCACTCCTATATATGTGTGAACTGCGTCACAAATAAACTAGAAGTTGCTTATCACCCATATTGGGTTGGCCTGTCTGCTTCTCCGCGCCGCTTACAAATGGCGCCCGAACAGGGACGTGGACTACAGGGCCCTGGTCGCTGGGGACCCGGATTACAGGGCCCCGGTTACCAGGGACCCGGGATACAGGGTCCCGGCCGACAGGGACCCGGGATACAGGACCCCAGTTTAACGGGGACCCGGATACAGGGCCCCGACTAGCGGGGACCCAGGATAAAGGGCCCCGGTCGACGGGGACCCGGAACGGCGAGTGAGCGGCGCCGGCAGCAGCGGCCAGGAAGCGCGGGCAATGCTGC
This sequence comes from Pezoporus occidentalis, assembly GCF_034315485.1. Classification (NCBI taxonomy): domain Eukaryota; kingdom Metazoa; phylum Chordata; class Aves; order Psittaciformes; family Psittacidae; genus Pezoporus; species Pezoporus occidentalis. Next base: position 1,578 of record NW_026915495.1, read on the forward strand.
TGCGGTGGCGTGACGGACCCGGGTGCTTGGACTAACCGAAAGGAATCCGCCGCTGGGGCGAACCAGACACTGCTGCGTCGGGAGGCCGATCCGGAGACCGAGATTACAGGACGACCCAGAAGAAGACGATCCGGAAAAGGCTGGCCATGAAAATGGACCGAGAGGTAGCCCTGGACTTATTACAGTGCTTTTTATAAAAGCGGGGAACTGAGCCCTGAACTTTTTACAGTGCTTTTTAGAAAAGCGTGGACTTAAGCCTGAAACTCTAAAGCAGCTAGCGGCTCTGGTGGCTAGGGAAGGCTAAGAGATTTTTTTTGCAGATCCTAATACAATATTTGAGGAGAGTGAGTGGCGAAAGTTTGGTGATGAACTATTTGACTCAGTGCTTAATGATTATAAAAAGGCAAACTCGGTAAACCACGGAGGGAAGTAATGAACTGTATAAAAAGATACAAGGCAGAAAAGAAAACTGCCGCGGTAGCAACGGAGAAACTAGGAACAGACGTCCCCGGTCGGTTGAAACCGGGGGAAGATTACAACTCATTTCCCCCAGCTCGCGGGAGCACAGGGTTTCCCCCCCCCCCCCTTTTCTCCCCCTTCATCAGAAGGTGCCGCGGAGGAGGTGTAACCCCCTGCTCCCCCACCACCCCAGTTCCGAAAGTAGGGACTTTGAAAAGGACAGAGAAAGTATATTAGAAGGTATACGCATGATAAATGTCGAGAAATCCGAAAGAAAAAGGGCGGTGCCTCGGCGCCGGATCGATTGCGGCGCCACTGTGAAGCACGCAGTAGAAAATAGGGATCATGCGCGAGCGGGAGATTTAAAGGAACCGCGAGCCTCTCCAGCCCACTATGCCCCAGAGTGAAAACATTTTTAACTCAGTCACGGAGGAGCCAGGTCTGCAGATGGCTACATACCGAACGAGATACATCTGATAAGAAAGACACAGCTGCGAGCAACGGAGACCCCGAGTTCGGCGCAGGATCAGCCCCCGAATCCCCTGAATCCGAGCCAGATTTATATCCTCTGCTTCCAGACCCTGACTCTTCGTCTCCCGGGTCGGTCTGCTCAGACTTGCTGGCCCTGGAGACGCTCAGTTGTAACAATGGGTAACTAAAGAGGTGAACATTACTGGGGAATTTTCTGCAATGGGCATTTCTGCATATCCTGTGTTTACTACACAGCAGGGGGCTAAAGAGTGGGAAGCTCTTGATCTCAAAATAGTTAAGGAGGCCTGGCAAACGGTGACCACGTATGTGTTAAAATCCTCTTATACTCAAGCTGTATATGTTACGATTTTTTCTTGCAATTGCCAGGGGGAGCCCATACAGTCTCTCTGTGATACTCATGTACTAGAAGTTGGTAAATATAAGTATGTCCAGGTTTCTGTCAACCCTTGGAGACCTCTGTAGATACTGCTGGCCACTTCTTCCAGCACAGGCTGGCCACCTGTGTCGGAATGAGTGTGCATTTTGGTCAGTATAAAAGCCCAAGCCTCATACAATGTGGGGGAGGCAGAGCCTCTGCGGGGACGCCTGCTAAGGTTGAGCCTGCCACCTCGCACTGCAATGATGCTTCTCGGAGCTGGTTTGCTGTTAGTCTCCACAGGGTCCTTGTGTTCTCACGGGAGAATGCATAATTGGTACATAAACCTTGAACAGTCCTGAAAGATACAGCAAGGCCATGAGAGGCCTGAAGAAGCTTAAGCAAGCGAGATAAGAGGCTGGAATTCACCAAGTTAATGAGAACTGTGGACTGTGGGCAAGCTTTCAAGGTTGAGTTCTCACACCTGTGTTTAACCAATTATATGTTAGTCACTAAGGGTCTTCAAAACATGTATCCAATCATAATATGCCAAATCACTGTAAGTGCTTCAGCTCAACTAAGCAGACTGGGTTGCTGAGTTGCTAAGCAGACAATTCTACATCGAAGGCAATTCCTGATTTGTTTTAATGTTGACCCTGTGAGACATGCAACACTGCAGAACCTTTTGTTGTTGGAACAGGGACATGGAATGTGTTGTATGAGTCTCTGATTATGCTAATTTGATGCATGCACAGCTGAGAACCCTGGCTCAGCTTACCCAGCAATAGTAAATGACCAATATCTTAAGAATAACTAGATGGTTGTCTTCACCTGGCATTACAGGTTGAGTCAAACACTGTTTAAAAGTATTGCACTTATGTATCATTGTTAGGTTAATCATCGTAGCTATTAGACTTGTTTATAGTTGTGTGATAAAACAGGTGAACAGAATAACCCATAATGCCTTGCTTGCACAAAGAAAAAGGGGGGAATTGTTGCAGAATGACTCTAAGAGCAGAACCATAGAGTTCTGGAGGACTGTGCAAGCAAGGCAGGGGGTGGCCCCCACAGGTGGCCGGAGACCGGACCTGGGAGGAGAATGTGGAGGAAGCTGTGGGGGTTAACCAATACTGTTATGCCACGAAGGAGTGGCTGAATACCACTCCTATATGTGTGTGAACTGCGTCACAAATAAACTGGAAGTTGCTTATCACCCATATTGGGTTGGCCTGTCTGCTTCTCCTCGCCGCTTACACTGTCCTGCAGTGGCCTTGCCCTGCCCCACCAAAGCTCATCCCCTGCTGGGTGCGTATTTCACAGCCACCAAGGAAAGACCCCCCGTGTCAGAGACAGTGCTTTGCATAGAGGTCTTTACTGATCAGATGGAAGCACTGCTGCTAACAGCCTGGCTGGCCGGCACTGCTGCTGCTTGTGATCCTGGAGGAGGCTTTTGCTGGACTTCAATCCTGGGAGCCTGTGTGCCTCAGAGGCTTTCCTGGATCCCGCCGTTGTGCACCGGATCTGCTCCCCAGAGCTGAGGAATTGAATACAAAGCTCTGGAGGCCTGCGTGCAGAGAGAGGTGCAGAGCAACACGACAGCTCTAGTCAGGACACATGTGGTGAGATCCGCTTCTGGCTGGAGAGATCAGATCCATGGTGCCTGGGATGCGATCCCAGCCTGCAGCGCTCCACACCATGAGAGCTGTCCGGAGAAGCCCCTCTTGGCCGAGGAGTTGCAGGAAGTCAAAGGAAGAAAGGGCAGTGCTGGGCAAGGGGCATGCTTGGTCATCCTTACATGAGGGATTCCTCCTCACCACTGATACCGGGAAATAAAGGGTTAACATTGTGCCTGCTTGCTTAAACGGTCGCTGTGCTTGGTAAAGCAGAACCATAGAAGTCAAATTTGTTAGAATGGTGAAGCAGAATTGTAGAAGTTACAGCTGCTAGGCAGAATTGTAGTAGATAAGATTCATAGCTTAATATTTAAGACATTCTTGTTCAAATAGTATCTTTAGAAAGAAAAGGAACAAAAGATAGCCAGAGTAACAAAATTTGCAAACTTGACAAGTTTCTGCTTTAAGATACACAAAACCGGCTTGTACCAAACCTGAGGTTTGGACAGGAGCCGAAACCCTATTGAGTCTGCGCGAAAGCAAGAGGTTACTCGCGGTGATGAAGAGGAACTACAGGCCTTCATCCTCACGACCCCCTAACGACCACCACCAGGAGGCACTGCGCAGGCGCACCAATGGGACAAATGCCAGAAAACTGATCATAATACTAGACGGGAATAGGTTTTGCATATGGATTAGGCGTGAAGCAATCTCATGTTTATATGCAATATAAACGAACTGAGTGACAAAGAGGGGCGCGCATGCTTTTGGAGGAGAAACCCCCATGCGCCTCAGCGCTGAATAAAGCATACCTACCTTACAACTCTAACGAGTTGTGGAGTCAATCCGCGTATCACCAGCACAGAAACGCTGTTCCGCTACTTTCCTGAGGAGGCGGGTCACTGCTCTCCGCAAAGCCCACTGGGTCCCTGGGGAAAGTCTCCTACCACAACGAGGAGGAAGTCTCACATCTTGACCGAGACCCTCCTGCCTCTCCCCTCTCCCAGTCATGCCCACCCTATGGTCCCACTCAACCCCGCACTGCTGACTGTGCCTGGGGCTGCAGAGAGGCACCAGGCATCGGGGATTGAGCCAGGACGTGAGAAAAGAAAGGATCCTATCCTTGTCCAGACCCATGGCTCTGGGATTTACTTCCCCACTCCTGGCTGGGCCATCAGCCCCCAGCTGGCCCAGGTCTGTCCTGAAGCCGGTCCACACTCACCTTTGCACATATGAGTACTGCGAAGGGCAAAGACTCAGACTGTGCTCTGGGCTCTCCTCATCCTCTCCTGGTGTCTTGCCAGCACGTGGGAATGCCACGAATGCAGGACCCTGAACAGAGAGAGGTGAGCAGCGGCGCTGCCGCTGGGCAATGGGAAGGTGCCTCGAGCTGGTGCAGTCCCCAGAGGACAGTCAGCCCCCACGCTCCTATGCCTTAGGGACCTTGGCTCCCTGGAGGACAGGAATGCTCTTTTCCTAATTGTTTTTCCCTGCGGCAGTACCTGGACCTCCCATTGCTCTTGCTTTGCATTCCAAGCCTTCGGGGGTGCCACTTTCGCCCTCGTCTTCTGCTGGTACTTCTTGCGCAAGGAGTCCCAGAGCTTGCGTTTTTCCTCCTCCTCCACGCTCCCGGAGACCTGCACCTGCAGGGCCATGGCAATGCAGCAGTGGGCACTGTCAGTCTCCCCTGCAGAGGGCTGGGGGAATTTTAGCTCTCCCCCTTCTTTCCAGCCTCTCCACCAGCCCTGGTTTGCTTGCAGTCACAAAAGCACAGAATCATCAGTGTAGGAAGGGAGCTCTGGAGATGTCATAAAAGCATAGAACCACTACAGGCTCCACTGGAGGTTTTAGCCATTATGTCTGATCCAAGTAATAACAACATTTCCCATTAGGAATATGCTGTGGTTTTGTGATCTCTGCCTATTTCTTCTGCTCCTTGGACTTGGCAGGGTGCTTGGGTGGAAATCACAGTCCTAGCAGCACAGGCTTGGCAGAGGTCTATATGAAACAAAGAGTGCCCAAGAAGGAGTGGAGGGCTTGGGGAGCACCTGAGGGCTTTTGGAGGGCTGTGGTGTGAAAATGAAAGCAAATGTAAGACACTGGGGTATACTGCAAACAAAATGGGGGGCTCTGGTTGGCACAGAGACTGTCCTCTGGCCCTTCCATTCCCCTCCATGTACTCTATTCCCCCACATGCCACTGCGGTCCCTTCCATTCTTCTCTAGGCATGCTCAGGATCCCTCTGTTCCTTTCTGTGGACTCTCAATTACTCTCCGTTCCCTTGTGAGTGCTTGTAGATCCACTCTGCTCCCCTACCTGTGCGTTGGAACCCCACAGTTCCCATGTATTCATGCTCATATCTCCTCCACCCCTCTTTCTGCACCCCCCAGTCCCTGCCATCCTTTCTGAGTGCCTTACATCCAAACTATGTCCCTGCTACATGCTTTCAAATTCCTTTCTGGGTGCTCCTAGATCAACTTGAACTCATTCTGTTCATTTCAAAGCACTCTCAGGTGCTCTCCAGTCCTATCCAGCTGCTTTCATATCCTCTCTGTTCCCCTTGTTGTTCTCTCTTGGAACTCCTCTGTTGTGCTCCCTGCACAAATAGATCCCCTCAGTTCCCTCTTACATGTTCAAGTGTCCTCCATTTCCCTCTGTGTGCGCCCAGATCTCCTCTGTTCCCTCCTCAAATACTCAGATCTCCTCTGTTCATTTCAGTGTCTGCATAGGGCTGACTTCTCCCCTCTGTGCATACTTAACATTACTCTTTTCCATGACAAGCACCACTCAGATCCCCACCAACACCCAGATCCCACATCCCTTCTGTGGGTGCTCAGTTCCTATGGGTTCCACTGTCGGATCCCTTCCACTCCCTCTGTGCACCCTCAATTCCCCTCCACCAGCTGCTCCAAACACTGCCCCACAACAGTCGGTCTCTCTGGGAGCTTTGGGGCTGCTCTGACTTACCCACCAAGAACTAGGCTGAGATTGTCAAAAGCACATTAAACAAGAACCAATTGACGTGGCAGCACCCATTTTGTTCTCCACACTGGTTGGTGGTTGGCATTCAAGTGTTTATTGACCAAGCTGCGCTCTTCAAAGCTCCCAGATATGCTGTTCCCAGGGGAAATTCCATCCAAGGAGCTAAGCACTCACAGAAGAGACCATTCCAAGGACTCTTGCTGGCAAGGGGCTTATTTTCTTCACAGCTCAGGAAGCCGTGCACCTAGAACCACAGGCACCTTCGACTCTGCTCGTGTTTTATAAGGGCACAAAGGAAACCCAGCCTGATTTCCTCCTTCAGGACAAAGGAAGCCAGGAGTGGGCGTAGGACCCATTCACCCCACCCACCGCAGAGAGCACTACAAATGCGTCTGTGAGCCCTGCCATTCCACAGCTTTGTGCTCCAGGCGGCATTCCTGCGTGGACACCATGGGTGAGTAGAGGGCTGGGAAGCAGGGTGCTCCCTGCTAGCAATGGGAGGAGCACAGTTTGGGCAGCTCAGCAAGAGGGACTCACACACAGATGGGGAGCAACGGCACTGGTGCCCTCTGAGGGCATACTGACCTGCCCCCCCTTCAAACACTAGCAGCTTGTGCCCTGCCTTCTGGCTCACCCCAGCCAGTCCCCTGCTTTAGGGGCCAGGAATGAAACCTGACTCTGCCAGTTGCTGGGTTCTTTGCTCCACCCCAAACTGTCTCACACAGGACCTTCTGAAAGCTGGTCAAGGGTGAGAGGCAAGGTTGTCTAGTCCTTGAGCTAAAGAGTAGAGGCTTTTAAGCAAGCTTTCCAGCTTGCACAGACCAGTCTGATGCTGCCCACTGTGCTTGGTACACTTGGTCCGGTTACATGGTGTGGTGCTGAAGCCATGGGATTTCCTGCCTCTCTAGAGGGAGGGTCACATCTCATCTTGTCTCTTATCTTTTCACCTTCTAGCAGTCCAGTGCCTTCTACTCCTTGCTGGCGTGTTGGTCTTGGCTGCCCCAGGCCACTCCATGCTTGCACAAACCCTAAACGTCTTCAAGAAATCTCCCTTCAACACTTCGGCCAGTGCTCTGAAGAAAACCAGTATGTAGCATTCTGTAGGCATAGCAGTGCTCTCACCAGCCCCTTTCAGTGCCTTGGTCTGAGTCAGCCCTGGCTGGTGAAAAGCCCCTGCCCATGCTTCGGGCCAGTGGAGGCTTGATAAAGTGGAACTCCTGTCTGGGAAAGGGTGTGCTATGATGCCTCAGATCCTAAAAGCACCTCCATAATGTATACAAGCAGGAAGGCTGGAGAGATGTGGCATCAACCCCAGGCTTTGCTCAGGTGGAAAGAGGAGCTCTGCCTATCTGGCAGGATGATCTTAACTGCAGTGGGAGGTCCTGCAGTCAGCAAGCTGAAGGCATGGGGACACCACACCTGCAAGTACAGTGTTGTGTGCTCATATACAGCCAGCTCCAGGTGGGGAAGGGGTCTCCCCCATCCCCAGCCCTGGGCCTGCTCCGGGATGGTGGATATGAGGAGGTGTACCCAATGCAGGCTGCAGCGCTGTGTGTGTGTGTGTGTGCACTTTGCAGACTGGTTAAGGGTGTCTGTGTGCTTGAGGGGTTACTTGTCTCCTGTTCCCTTGGTCACAGGCAGGGGCAAGGTCCTCTTCACCATCCCCACAACATGACCCTGTTTTAGTGGCACAACCCCATTTTCAGGGGACCCAAAGGAGCCCGCTAGTGTCCTGGACTGACAGCAGCATAGCCATGTGTGTCTGGGGTCTTTCAGTGGGGCTGCCTCCTGTTAGGTGTCCCAGATGGAAGAGGAACAGAGGCTGAGGCTAACGTAGTCTCACCTCCAGTTAAGCACATTGACTTCTCTAGGCTGGGACAGCTGATTATCCGCCAGGTACGCTGGCCAGATGTCCCTGTATCCTGCCACAGGGTGAAACATGGTCCTGTTTTGTTGCATACAGTCTTGTTAAATCACCCTCTCTCCTGCCCAGGTTGGCCTAAGGACTGCAGTGAGGTCTCTGCTGGCAGCCCCAGTAGTGTCTACATCATCCAGCCCACAGGACTGGACCCCATCGTGGTGTACTGTGAAATGAATGCGACAGAAAGGGGCTGGACGGTCATCCAGAGGAACCGGCAGAGCACGGAGATCACCTGGGCTGAGTCCTGGAGCACCTACAAGTATGGCTTTGGGGATGTGCACACCGAGTACTGGCTGGGCACTGAGTACATCCATCAGATCGCCAAGCAGAAGGTCTACCAGGTCAGATTTGTCATCCAGGACTCCTCAGACAACATCCATTTCGCAGACTACAACCTCTTCAGTGTAGAAGATGAGTCCCACGGCTACCGACTGAGGCTGGGCTCCTACGCAGGGACAGCAGGGGATGCCATGGACTCAGACAATCCCAGGAAGGTGCACAACAACATGAAGTTCTCCACTAAAGATCGGGATCAGGACACTTACAGAGGGAACTGTGCCTCCCGCTATGGGGGTGGGTGGTGGTATTCAGCCTGTTATTCTGTACGGCTGAACGTCAAGGGGGGCATGACATGGGGCAGCCTGTGCAAAGGGAACTGCAAAGCTTCTGCCATCCTCATCAAACCAGCTCTGTACCATTAGTACCCTTTCCCCCTCCTGACTGCTTTGGGCAGACATGGGGGGCCATTTTGCTGGCTTGGGGTGAAAAGGCTTTTTCCTGTACATAAAAAGCTGTTTTCCTCTTCTCTTGAAAAGTACCAAAGTTCCATGTTTTGTCTCTGGCCTGTGGTGGGTTTGTAGGGATCATTGTTAGGGCAAGTCTTTATAAACGCTGTGGTTTCGAATCATGTTCCTTCTCGGGAGAAAACTGTGTTCTGAAACCTAAAACCCTCCTGATCCAGCCAGATCTTATTCTCTTTTTGCTTTGTGGGTATAGATAACTTCAGCAGAAAACTATCAGTCATCACTAGCTAACCTGCTGTAGGTTGCTCTGAGCCCAGGCAGGCCATGTACACACCATATCCCTGCTGTAGTCTCTGTTCATCCTGCAGAATAAAACTGCTTTCAGAACCCGCGCAGACATAACAAGTGTCCTTCTCTGTTTGGCAGCTTCTCGCAGGTGCTGCCAGTTTCATGCCAGGGGCAGACCTGAGGTTCCTGCTACAATAAGACTTCCAAAGGAAATTTTTTTCATGAGGCTCATGCCGCTCCTCCATGCCCTTCCCAGCACAGTCCCACCTCAGCAGGCCTGCACCATGGCCACGGAGCAGGCTGTGTGAACATGGGTCTAGCTAACCGGGAAAGAGGGGCCATCCCCAAGCCCGTGTGCTCCCTGGCCTCTGGCCAAAACACAGGCGTGGATCACCCATGGCCAGCCAGGCCTTGGTGGGTCCTGGCCACCCAACATCACTGGCTCCAGGGTGGGAAAGCTCTGGCCATGCAGCAATCAATGTGCTGCCGCCCCCAGGAGCCCCACAGCCCCTTGCCCCCCACTGCAGGAAGCCCAGACTGAGCTCCATGGGGCTGCCCTAAGACCCCTCTCCCCACCCTGTGGGGTCTCAAAGCACTACATCCACCCCATGGCAGGAACCCCCCTCCTGGTGACTTGAAACCCCCCAGGGGCATCCCTGACCCCCCCCACCCCCTTGCTCCAGGATGGAGCTGGGACTCCAGCTCCCCCAGCCATGGCACAGAGCAATGCAAGGAGACAGTGAGTCTCAGAGAGGGGATGCAGCAAATAGTGTCCCCCTACCATGAACACGATGCCCCCTCAGCATCCTCCATTGCCCCAGGACCCTGACTGCTCCTGTGTGTGTGCAGTGACACTGTGGCAGGTAGGCACAAGGCAGCCAAGTCTGGCTCCAGGGTTTATTGCAGCTGACGTCTCCCACCACGGGTAGCAGAGCTATGGGGTGTAGGAGGCCCAGGGAGGGAGCAGGACCTGAGCAAAGCAGGGATACACAGATTGCACAGGAAGGGAACTTGCACTGTTTCCCTCTGCCCAGGATAGGAGCGGGTGCACCCACCCCAAACCAATGCCTGCACCCCAGCACAGGCCAACACCACGGCACTGAGCGAAGCTGCTCCAGGTAATTGCTCTTGAGCCCCAGAGCCGCTGTGTTTCAGCTGGTGCTGGTGCAGAGGCTATGGGCAGAGCAGGACACACACCGGGACTGGCACAGAGCTGCTGGCAGGACAGGAATGGGGTGCTGAGCTGGGGATGGTGGCACTCTCCCAAACTCCCGGGAGGCTGGGCACGGCGGCAAGGTCAGCACACGTCTGTGGGTTTGACCAGGATGAGGGAGGATGCGCAGTCGCCATTATCGCAGAATCCTGGCCAAAGGATGCGGTTTTTGGCATTGAGCAGGACATTCTGGCATCTGTCGTACCACCAGCCCCCATAGCTGCTGGCGCAGTTCCCACTGTACTGGTCCTGGTCCTTGTCAGTTGTGCTGAACTTCATGTTGTCATGGATGCCCCCCTTCTTGGGGTGATAGAGGGTCAGATAGTCATCCCCTTCACCAGAATGCCGGCCCAGCCTCAGCGGGTACCCACTGGCTTCACTTTCCACCCTGAAGATGTCGTACTCAGCAAAGTGGGTGACGTTGGCTTTATTCCACACAACGAAGCGGACCTTGTAGGTGCCCTGCTGTGTCAGCAGGTGCAGGTACTCGGTGCCCATCCAGTGATCGCCCTGTACATTCCCGAAGCCATACTTGTAGGTGGTCCAGGATTGCTTCCACGTGAGCTCAGTGTCGTGAGAGTTTCTCTGGACTACAGTCCAGCCCTTGCCTTCGGTGTCCATGTCACACCACACCACACGTGGGGGCGACCGTGCTGGCTGGATGACATACACCCCGCTGGGGCTGTTCTTGCGGAGATGGCTGCAGTCTGCGGGGAACCCTGCAGCGGCAGCAGTAGCAAACACAGGTTGGGGTGGGAGAGAGAAGGAGCATATGAGTCTTTCAGTGTAACAAGAAGCTCCTGCAGTGAATGAGGACTCAGGACAAAAAGGGCTGGTTTATCCGTGGTCTATTCCACAGCATAGAGTGGTGTTTCCACGGGCTTATCCATAGGGCAACCAAAGGTCTCTGAGACAACGGCCCTGGTAAGAGACCTAGGATCTATTTATCATGACTTTCTATTTCATTTGGAGCCTTCTGATGCATTTGGCCAAGAAAAGGGGGAAAAAAGTCTTCCTGATGCCAGTGATGTCCTCCAAGTATATCTAGCCCTCACACAAGGCCCTTGATATATTGAGCTGTAGCTCTTGCAAGGACCATAAGTGCCCCAAAATGCTCCACTGGATGAGGGTATGTAATTAAAATTGATGTTTTCTCTAGAATCATGGCATTGCAAAAGAAGGCCAAGTTTCTCCTTCACAGGGACCTCTTCCATCAGCTTGTTGCAGTTTATCTGCTGGCAGGACTGATCTGTCATGACTTACTTGCCAAATTAATTTGCTGTCTAATTTGATTTGCTTTGTTTGTATCTGATGAGGGACAATTTGCTGTGGGCAGCTCCAATTCAGCACAGGAATTTCTGTTTCCCTCGGGCACACAGGTCTTGCAGGGAGTGTAACCCCCCCTTGCGGGGAGGAAGGGAATACTCCTGATCCGCTAAAATAAATAATTAAAAGAGGATGCTGGGAGGATCTCTCCTAGAACTGAAGTATAAAATGACACAAGCATCACAGAGCAATCCTGCCAAGTTATGGTGTTGGAACAGAAACCCCTTGGTTTCAGCATGAAGCCACCAAGGAGGTGGGGATGGTGTCACACTGCTTACCTTACAAACCATGGCCCAGGTGTGCATCAGCCTGCATGCACAATGGCCTTCCTAGCATTTGACAGACCTGAGAGTCAGCGCTGAGCTGAGGAGACACTGTCCTGCTCCGCACTTTGTGCCCAGCCAGTGTTCCCCACACACGCTCCATACTCACCACTCCGGGAGCTGGCAGTGGGTGCTGCTGGGCCAGCACTTGCACCAAGGAGAAGCATCGCCACCACTGTGGGTAGGAGGAAAAGGCCCCCATGGAGCAAAGTTGTTCTAGCCTGGAGCCCTGGGAAGGGAAGGAAAGGGCCCAGCACCGTTAGGATCCCTGAGCAGTCCCCTCCAGCCCTGCCAACAGCCCCCACGGAGCTGGGATGAGGGAAGGCAGAGGCATGGGGCACAGGCAGGAGCAGGGAGCTTCAGTGCAGGCTCTGCCCCTGCAGGGCTGAAGCAAGGTGAGAAATGGCTTTGTCACTTTTCCAGTCAATCCCTTCCCTGCACTATACAGTAACCTGCAGATCTGTTCTTGAAACCTACAGCCCAGGAGTACCTAAGAGGACAGTGACACGGCTAGATCTGGGGAGAGTAGTTTGTTGGGGAGGAAGACTGCAAGAAAAAGTTCTATCTGGAGTAATCATGCTTAAGCCTGTTATACAAACCACTCCAGCCCCATGACAGTTAGTGAGAAACCAGAGCCAACAGATGGGTCCTGTCCTGTTGCACAGATACCGGCTTCCAAGCAGACAGGAGGAAGTCTTGCAGTGACACAAGCCCAAACCCTCTGTGCTGGCCACCAGCACACTGCTACAGCTTGCACTAGCTCAGTTACTGGGGCAGATGCCATCACACCTGGGGAAGGAGCCCTGTGCAACCACATGTGCCACATGCATTGGTCAGAAAGGGAAAGGACCATGTGGAAATCTAGGTCTCCACATTAACCTCCCTTGACAGGACATGAGAATACAAGGCATAGGTAGCATGGGGAAAGCATAGGCTGGCACCAAGCATGTGTGCCATTTGGTGCTTTTGCCTTGTGTCCCTTCTGCTACCATAGTGCCTCACAGCATGCATCACCCAGGCAAGATCACGGCTCCTGTCCTGCTTGCCACCTTGTGCCTCTGTATACTCACCCCAGTCATGCCTTGTTTGAGCCCAGCACCACACATGAATTAAGTGTGCTGCTGGGAAGATAACTCACCCATCACAACAGCACAGCTGAGCAGAGAGCAGGAACCCAGTGGTGCACCATCCCATGCTGAGCTATCCACAGTGGCTTTATAGGCACTGCACACACCCACTTGTGTTCACACTTGTTATTTGTAAAGGCACAAGGAGGCACTTGCAGACTGTGACTGGACCAGTTTTCAGATCTCATGACAGCAGCAGAGCTAAACCCCTTGAGGAGAGAGAGGCATGCCCTTCCAGCCAGAGTGCAAAGTAATACCCTCCCTGATGAGGGGTTTCAATTATGGACTGTCCCAGTTACACAAACACTACACGTGAATTGCTCACTTGGAGCAAATTTTGGAGAGCCATGATCAAACTGAAGTGGTGAGACCCAGCTTTTTTAAGGACATACACACAGTAATTAGCAAAGACGGATAGATTAGGTCTCCTATGTGCCCAGTCCCAAAGGTGACCTTGGAAAGATGAGGACAGGTCCTCAAGAGACATGTCTGCTCGCTAACTGGTGCCAACTAACCACTGGTTTCAGTATCAATGAGTTAAGTCACTGGGTTGGAACCAGGGTGCAGCAGCCAGAAATCAGTGTCCCCTGGCACCCCAATCTGCATGCTTTGAGTAGAGGGCAAGGGCTCCAGGTAACAAGCAGGTGACTGTAGGTCCCTTCACCACTCTCCTTTCCAATCTTTGTCTTTGGCCTGGTGAGACCCTGCAGATCCCCAGAAACGTTGACCAGGGGTTGCTCCCTTTGCAGGAACAAAACACTGTCAGGACTGATTGTCTGGGAAGACCGTACAGACAGCTCCAGCACTTTGTCAAACCAATGTCAAGAGGATAAAGATGTTTGGATAAAGATGCTTGTTCAAGAGGACAAAGATGTACTTTCTTCTCCTGTGTTGGTTTAAATAGCTTGCTGATCAGATGTCTTTACGGCAAGCCAGTCTCCAGATGATGCTCTGTACTGCATGAGCCCACATCAAGCAACGCAACTTGCAGGTCTGGATGGGCAGCAGCATCCAGACCTCTCCAAGGTACTGGATCCATGGATCAACTTACATCTGAATGCGTACATGACACCCCTGCTTGCTGGGTTAGAGGTTGGAGCCCTTGTCTTCAACTTCATTTATTTCTCATATTCCAGTGGATGGTCTTCAAAATTGACACAGGTTTGCTGATTCAGGCTAACGTTGGACCTCTTTCTAAGAAGACAGCTGCAAAAGGACCTCTGAGAAGATACAGGTTGGAAGCAGAGCTAAGCCCAATTACCAGTGGTTGCACTCCTGAGAGGCAGAGCAAAGGGCACCATGGGCTCAAGGGAGGAGGATGAAGGTACAAGCAAGCTCTCTGGGATCAGCAAAGGCTGGCTGCTCCCAAGAGGCAAGCAAGTCAGAAGCCAAAGATGGACCCCATGGAGGCAATGCCCGCATTGGCAGAGCTCCATCCCTAACGGGTCTGAGAAGAGCAAGCAGAGCTGGGTGTTGGCAACAGCTCCAGGCAAGGCAAGCGGCAAACTGGGTCCGAGATCCTGGACAAAAGGGCACAATGCAAAAGGCAGGGCTGGAGATAAATCTACACCATGAATCTGTCCATCCAGGAAATAAGCTATCTACAGTGTATGTCTAAGATCCATCCAAAAAACAAGGCCAGAGAGGGAACTGGAGACCAGTACTGACAGCCCAGTGCTGAGCAGGCACCATGGGCTTAGGTGAAGGTCCAATTTGGTCTGGTCACCAGCAATTAAGTCCTGCTGGTGCACACAGGGTGATGACAGTTAATCATGAAAGAGCAAATCCCACCAGCCTGGCTGTCTGACCTCCTGCCCCATGGGCCCTCTGGCTTTTGCTGTAGCTCTCTGGGCTTATCAAGTGGCTTCTCAAAGCACATTCTGGTGCAGGCAGCTCTGCATCTAGCACAAGGCCCGGTGTCATGGCTTTGCTCCTGCAGATATACAGAGGCATAAGGGCTGGGGAGGGAGCTTTTCAAAGAACCAGAGAAGCACAGAGACCAGGAGGACCGCCAAACGCCTCTGAACTGATCTCAAGGCCAAAGCAGTGCTAACTTAGAATGGGTTGCTTAGGGCCATGTCTGCCTCAGGAGTGAAACTGTCAAGGAATGGAGTTCCCACAACTTCTCTCTCTCCCCACATACCCCAGTCTTTGAACACCCTTAGGCTGATTTTTTTCTGTTGTCTGATTTCCCTCTCCCTTTGTGTCCATTGCCTCCCATCCCATCCCTGTGCACCTCCAAGGAGAACCATGGAATTACAGGAATCACAGAGTGAGAGAAGAATTTAGGTTGGGAGAAATCTCTGAGAGTTCAATCCCTGCTCGAAGGAGATCTAAAAAACCAGGTCCTTGTCCAGCCAACTCTTGAATACCTCTAAGGGTAAAACTCCCACAGCCTCTCTCTGGGACCATGTTCCAGTATTTGACCAACTTCGTGTTAAAAAGAAGTCCCTAATTCTAACTGAAATTTCCATGTTCCAGTTTAGACCCATCACTTCTCATCCCATCACCATGCACATCCTTGGACAGTTTGGCTCCATCTTGTCTGCATGCTCCCGTGAGGGAGAGGCAGTCAGCAATAAGAACCTCCCTGTTGCCTGCTCTTCTTCAGGTGGAGCAAGCCCAGCTCTCCCACATTATTCTGACACATCCTGAGCTCCAAGCCCTTGACCAGTCTGGTGGACTCCCCTGGATGTCCTACAGTATGTCAGTATGTTTCTTGAAATGAGGGGTCTAAAATGAGACACAGTGCTCTGGGAAGCTTCACTCTGCCTGCTCCCAAGGAACAAGGGATGGGACAAGAGGAAACGGCCTCAAGCTGCACCAGGGCAGGTTCAGATGGAGCTAAGGAACAATTCCTTCCCCAAAGGGTGCTCAGGCATTGGAACAGGCTGCCCAGGGCAGGGCTGCAGTCACCGTCCCTGCAAGTGTTCACACACTGTGGAGATGAGGCCTCAGTGCCATGGGTTAGTGGTGGCCTTGGCAGGGCTGTGATAAAGGTTGGACTTGATGAGCTGAAAAAGCCTTTTCCAACCAAAGTGGAAAAGTCCTATAGCAGAGAGGGACTTGAAGTGAGACCATTTTACATCAGTGTCACATTGCAATTCCCAAAACTCCCTTGTGATTGCCGCAAGGGCCATGTGCCGGGGCAGACCGCACCGGGCATTGCGCAAGAGGCAGCACGGTGGTGGTCAGCCAGGCACGTCAGCAGCACATGGAGTGGCACTTTCTGAAGGTAGGTGCACGGTTTCCCAGGAACACTAGAGTACCTCTTCTCTGAAGAGTCTAACGGGGTCCCCGGTGGCCCTATGCCTGCTCTGGGGAGTGATCTACGCCTGATGTTTGATTTCCACCCAGGAGGGGGAATGTCATTTGGGTATTTACTTATGTGCAGAGGTGCCCAGAGGATGCCATTCCCTGGGGAAACCCTGCCAGTGGAGGGGGCAGCCGGGCGCTGTAAATCCCAGGTTTGGTTTAAGGCATTTGCTTATGGGCACCCAATTATTTGCTTTGCCTCTGAAGAAAGCTCTTCACCTTTGTGAGACACAGCCTCCATTCGCTGAGGACATACCACTTCATGGTTCAGAGCAAATAAGCCTTTAAACCATTAGTTCTGTTGCCAACCACAGGACAAGTGGTTTGCGTCTTGTGCCTCCACCCCCTCACCTGCTGAGCCCTATAACTTTCAGGCTGGACACCCCTCCAGCCAGGCCAAAGCCACGCAGCTTCCCGCTCCACAGGGTCTGTGCAGTGACGGCATGGGTGAGTGTGGGATGGGATGGGAGGGGCAGCACTGCTGCACGCAGCATCCCTGCACTTTGGCTTCTGCAGGGCTCCCTTCTCTCCACCCCCTGGCCACCCCAGCACTAAATCCATTACATTGGGCTCACTGTGCCCCAGGCTGGGAACTGGAGCCAGAGTCTGCATGCTCTGATGCTTTCAGGCTGTATCAGTGTATCTAGATTGTCAGCCCATTTGAAAAGCCTCATATTTATCAAACATTCTTCATAACTTTCAGTTCTCCAAGGAAAGTATTGAATACTCTAGAATAGAAAACTAAGATTTTAGATATTCTTGCTTAAGAAGCAATATTGAACAGGTATCAAGATCTGGAGGTTAGATGGTTGAAAGCATACTGTCCCCAGAAGAACAGCCAGGGGAGGCTGATACTCTTCCCTGCATCTTCCTGCTACTCAGACCTTTCATGACCATTCATGAGGGAATAGGCCAGCAGTGGAGTGTCCGTTACTTCTCTAGGGCTTAAAGAAGAGATGCCTTTAAACATGCCTCTAAACACAGGTGTATGAAGACACTAAATGTTATGTAGAAATTGAGAAGCAAATCACTGCCAAACCTACTGCACTGCAATAGGTTTGCCTCTGGTGCTTTCTGAGCAGTGGAGGGATTTACACTGATAATCTGCCAGGGTTCTACATCTCTTATACTGTGAACAGATGTTCCTATGGGCAGCTGTCTCCACAATGCCCCGCTCTCTGTGGGTCAGTATGAACTGTCTGTTATCTTGCTTAGACGCAATACTTTAGAAAGTGCGCTCGTATCCCTCTGAACTAGAACAAACCAGAGCATCTGGCTACATGTGGAAATTCTGAAGCAGCCTTATAACCATATAAAAGACATAATTTGCACCAGCCAGGCAGAAATTCATGAAAGTTCATGCTGCTGCTCTCAGTCATGATGCTTTCACACAGAGCAGGGAAACGCACACAGCCGTTCCTGGGGCTTGTTGCCACCCACACATCAGGGCTCTTACTGCCCGCAAACCTGGCCTGGAGGCAGGCATGGTCCCAGCTTACGCCATGTGAGTGTGTTATGAGTGCATGATGGGAGCTGGGAGGAAAGGGGATTCCTCACTCCATGCTCACCCTGCTTGTTACCTCCAGCCCCAAGACTTGGGTTTATAGGGATTTCTGATTACAGTCACCTTGAGTGTGGACAAGGTTTTCACCCTTCTTCTGTCTCAAAACCCACCAGTGGCAGATGCCATCTGTGATGACTGCTGTCAATGAGTGTGTGTTAGCTCACCTAAATAGTGAATTGGGGCTTAGAGCTCCAAGAGGGAGCTCTACACATAAAGAAGTTGATTTTCCTATTTTATTCCGCAAGTCAGGGAGTCAAATGGGGTTCAGGGCTCTCCAATGGAAAGGTTATGATCACTTTCTGCTTTTTCTAATCTCTTCCCATTTCAGCTTCCCAGCACCTTTGTCCCCTGATTTTCACCTGCCTGCTGGCCCTGGCAGCATGTCTGCCTGCCTTGGACATAAGAAACTTGCATCTCCTCAATGGCACGCTGGATGAAATCATGAATGTTCCCCCAGAGCCCTCCCAGTTCGGTAAGTGTACCACTTAGAAGGGAGGGGCAAAAAAGGTCACATTCAGTTAGATCCTACACAGACCTCCTCACCAGCCTATCCAGACCCCTGTAACATGGAGGAAGGACTAAATACTATGTGTGTGCAATGCCAATGTAATATAGACAGTCTTACTGGAGCAAGAGACAACTCAGAATCCTCCTCTGCTTTCTGCTTTTCTCTTCTCCTGTCTGACATGAAGTTCTTCTGTCCATGAGTCCAACAGCCCAAAGCCCAGAGTTCTCAGGATCCCAGGAGAAGGGACAGGTTTGGTCTCATTGGCAACAATACCAAGCCAAGGGTGTTGTGGGCATAGGCTCTTCCTTGGAGAAGCAGTATTGAAGATGATAAGGCAAATAATCACAGTGTGTTTTGAGGACATGAAGAACAGTAGCTGCCTCTGGAAAACACAAGGCTAGTGGAGGACTGAATTCAAGAGAGAGTGAATACAAAGAGGAACTAAATGAAGTTAATACAGAGTCTAAGCAGTGACACCGACACAGAGCAAGCAGCCAGATGATGGCACAAAGTAACCTACAAATACCAGGTCATACGGGAGCAATGAGGAAGCCTCCAAGAAATGGTTATTCAATAAGACTGAGGGCTGTGGGTGGGACATGGCCCAACAGAAATGGCTGGTTCCTTTCCAAGAGAGGAGGAAGAATTCTTCCAGAAGAGCTCAAGGTCCACGTGTTTGATGCTGGTTTCACATCAGCCTTCGTTGCACAGGTCAGATGTCAGGGGAGCTGCCAATACAGGGAGTAGCCATGGCTGTGACAAGAGCTTGGGCTTCACCAAGAACAACAAGTCTGAGTAGGGAAAGGGGGTGTGCCCTGGGCTTCACACTCATCTCGCACTCAGACCACTCCGAAAATGTGAGCAGCATAAATTCGAGATGAGTAAGGAGGGAGGCATGCCAGAGGAGACAGGCTTGACTTGTGGGGGAGCACTTCCAAATGGATGGGAAGTGAAGGCAGAAAGCAGCAGGGGCAGACTGTCACTTACAAAATGAACAGGAGTGATTACCTTCATATGATTGTGAGTCAAAGTAAATACCACGTTACATGAGTGTTTCTACTGTACTTTAACAACATCTTTCCAGTTTTTTCCAAATCCCTTAAGTCTTTCCCAAACAGAGTGTGTCCAAGTCCTTCTCACCAAGGAAGCATCTGCCCCATTCTAACACATAAATCCCGCTAACTGCCGACTGGCTGATATCAGAAGTGGTAAAGTCCCTATGGAATTAGGAGCAACAACAGCAAAACAGGAATATCATCTGGAGAATAACATGCTCTCCCAGCAGGCATTTGAGATACATACTCTCAGCACTCACTCCTGTCTCCTCTGTTCTTGTTAACTCAGATAACGATACCCAACATGTTCGACAGGTCAGAGACGTCGCCCCCCGCCCACCAGCAGGTCATGGTAAGTCTCTTCTCAAGGAGCACATCTGCTCAACAGGTTTCACCATTGCTGGGCTCATGACGAGCTCTCAGCCACCTTAGCCCATGTCCTATGTGCACACCGGCTTCTCCCAGGAAAAATGTGGCTTTACTGATAGGCTGCAGAAGTTCCACAGCTCATCACCTTGGGGGGGACTCTAGTACTAACCATGTCCTGGACTCAGTAGCTGTGAGGATCTTTAGCAGGGGGAATTTTCCACCTAAATATCCAAAATGGAAAGTGATGATTCGTTACTGGCCTCTGGGAAGCTGTGATTGGTTATTTTTCTCTTTTCACTAAACAGTCGATAGAAGACTGGATAAGACAGGGACTGACTGTGTTACTGAACTGACTGAGTCAACAGTAGCCCATAGGACCACAAGAAAGGTCCTCTCTGGGTAGGAATAACCAGCATTCTCCCAGTATTTCCCTGGATACTGGGAGCAGAGCAGGTCTCTTCCCAGAAGTGTGTAGGTGCATTCAGCTGTTTGCTGCATAAGGTACTGACGCTCTGGAGCATTGAAAGGCCATAATAAAATCAAAAGTCAGGAAGTCCCTAAAGAGCTGATCAGGTAAGCCCACAGAAATCTGGTGGATTTTCCCTAATGACATCACAAGGGCTGATTGAATCATTAGCAATATGGTTGTCTTGATCACACTCCAGGGGTTCTGAGACTACTATAAATATAAAGCTCTAAAGCCTCCATGCTGTAACAGCAGATGGCTTTATAACCCAGGCTTGAACTTGTCTGTGCAGTGATACATCACCTGCATGCTACAGACAAATCCCCACAGCACTGTAAAACCAAATCCAACCTGGCCTAAGTGCATTGTGTGCTGTGTGAAGGCAACGTCTGCCTTGGTCTCACCAGGCCAAGACATTTTGGCAGTGTGTTCGCATCAGTTTGAATTCTGTCTTGGAGAGATATGAAGCCCAAGCCTTATGTTGATCATTTCAAGATTTCAGTTTACTCCTGCAAGCACATGGCAGGAATATAGCCCAAGAATGTGTGTGCAAAAGGACATAGGAACAAAAGAAATACCAGACACTTTCAATGTCTCGTTGTGTGGGATTTAATAACCATCTCTGCTTCCTGCCCCAGGCTGGCCCAAAGACTGCAGTGAGATTCCCGCTGGCAGCCGCAGCGGTGTCTACATCATCCAGCCGAAAGGGCTCCACCACATCGTGGTGTACTGCGAAATGAATGTGACCCATGGGGGCTGGACGGTCATCCAGAGGAACCAGAAAGACACACCAGTCACCTGGGCTGAGTCCTGGAGCACCTACAAGTATGGCTTTGGGAGCGTGCGCACCGAGTACTGGCTGGGCACTGAGTACATCCATCAGATCGCCAAGCAGAAGGTCTACCAGGTCAGATTTGTCATCCAGGACTCCTCAGACAACATCCATTTCGCAGACTACAACCTCTTCAGTGTAGAAGATGAGTCCCACGGCTACCGGCTGAGGCTGGGCTCCTACGTAGGGACAGCAGGGGATGCCATGACCTCAGACAATCCCAAGACCATGCACGACAACATGAAGTTCTCCACAAAGGATCGAGATCAGGACACTTACAGTAAGAACTGTGCCTACAGCTATGAGGGTGGGTGGTGGTTCTCAGCCTGCTATTCTGTACGGCTGAATTTCAAGGGTGGCATGACATGGGGCAGTCTGTGCAAAGGGAACTGCAAATCCTCCCTTATCCTCATCAAACCAGCCTCATACTGTTAGTGCTTCCTCCCCCACCTGTCCGTACTGGACACTCTGCGAAGGCTCCGCATGGCCAAAGAGTTCAAGCCTTTCTGGAGTGGAGAGAGGAGCCCAAGGGTAGTGGGGTTGTAGTGAAATGTCACTTTCCAATTGCCCTCTCTGAGTGCAGGCTCCCTCTCTGCTCAGCTATTTTCCCCTACGCTTGTCAATGATTCCTTGTTAGTACGTTCATAATCAAGAATAAACATTTACTTGTGAAATGTGTGGATTCCACACGTACCTTCCCTGCGGGAGGAAGACACTCAGCCCTTGTGTGACTTTTCATCAGAGTTTCTTAGCTGCCTCCGTAACTCACAGCAAGCAAAACAAGCTACATGCCACAATTTTCCATATGCTCTGTGCCTCTCTGCATTGTCTGGTAAAGCATCCCAATAAATGTGCTTCCTTGAGCTCATTCACCGTTAATGAACATCTGTCCTGTATCTCTGATGTGCTCCCACTGAGACCCAAGGGTGCTAGGACCCAAGCCAGGTGCTAGGACTGAAGTCTTGGAGCTTGTGAAGGGGAAAAAAGCCTCGAGTGGTTCTCACAAGAATGGATGTAAGAAAGTTAAATCTAGTTACCCTGATCTAAATCACCTGTGATCTGCACAGCAGGATTATTCAGAATGAACGTGGCATGGCAGAGAACTCTTCCCACATCATTACCACAGTCACAGTCCAGGGGCAAGAGCTGTGCCATTGTCCTGGTACCAAGGTTCCACTCCTGCCATGAGGCTGCATCTGTCAGGATTTGTTCCTTGCTGCCTGTTTGCATAGTCATGCCTTGATGCTGCAGAAACATGACTTCAAAGTCATCAGTAGATCTGTCTGCTGTGACCAAGAAGCAGTGAACTTAAATAAAAGCAAAAGAGAAGTAGGTTGGGTATTAGGAGGCACTACAGAGGGAAGAGATCACTGCAAGAATAGGTTCACCGTACCCAAGTTTCTGAGACCGATTTAGATGGGCAAAGATACAAGGTGAGTTTCCAGCAGAGATGTCCTGTAACAGAGCTGAGCCTTCAGGCAAGTTTCTGCTCCTTGAGTGTATCTTTTAAGGTCTCTGAATCCCTACAAACATTTAGGGACCCCAATATTCTGCTGCAAGCAGCTCCCCATCAGGAGTGGGGCAGCATCTCCCCACATTTCCCATCCCCCAGCGGATGAAGGGGACCTGCCCAGAGGTGGCATCTCATGGCTCCTGAGCAGTTGGGCACAACAGTGTCAGGGTGCCCACAGGATGCTCAAGTGCAGTGTAAGGGGTGACAGCACTGAAGTGACAAGTGGGATGCACACAGTGTGGTGCAGCACTGGGCACATGCAGTGCAGTGCAGGATGCTGCATTGTGCAGCAGAGGATGCACATAGTGTGGTGCAATGCAGGATGCACACAGCAGTGTGCAGGCAAAGGATGCACAGAGCTGGGTGAAGTGCAGGATTCTTCCACTCTACTCCGCTCTGGGGAGACTCCCCTTGCACTTCTGCATCCAGCTCTGGAGGCAACAGCACAAGAGGGACGTGGAGCTGCTGGAGCGAGGCCAGAAGAGGCCACGGAGATGCTGCGAGGGCTGGAGCAGCTCTGCTCTGGAGCCAGGCTGAGAGAGCTGGGC
Source organism: Pezoporus occidentalis (assembly GCF_034315485.1). Classification (NCBI taxonomy): domain Eukaryota; kingdom Metazoa; phylum Chordata; class Aves; order Psittaciformes; family Psittacidae; genus Pezoporus; species Pezoporus occidentalis. The sequence continues at coordinate 24,590 of NW_026915495.1, forward strand.
TGGGTCAGCCTGGACAAGAGAAGGCTCCTCAAGGGGAGACCTTAGAGCAGCTCCAGTGCCTAAAGGGGCTGCAGGAAAGCTGGAGAGGGGCTTGGGACAAGGGCCTATAGGGACAGGCCAAGGGGAATGGCTTTAACCTGCCAGAGGGGAGACTGAGATGAGCTCTTAGGCCGAAGCTCTTCCCTGTGAGGGTGCTGAGGCGCTGGCACAGGGTGCCCAGAGAAGCTGTGGCTGCCCCATCCCTGGCAGTGTTCAAGGCCAGGTTGGACACAGGGGCTTGGAGCAAGCTGCTCCAGTGGAAGGTGTCCCTGCCTGTGGCAGGGGTTGGAGCTGGATGAGCTTTAAGGTCCCTTCCAACCCAAACCTGTCTGGGACTGTAAGTTTCTGTGATGACTCTATGACAATTCTACGCACACACGGGGGTGCGGTGCCAGTTTCCTCCCTCCCCAGCCGGGGGCGGCGCGGTGCAGAACCGCAACACCTTGGTCTCAGCTACGGCTCCTTTAAGACCGGCGGCGCGCGGCAGACTCGGGGCGCGCCTGGCTCCCGGTGACGGGGGGGTGGTCCGCTGGCGGGGGGGGGTGTCCCCGGCCCATGTCCCGGCCCATGTCCCGGCCCCCGGTGCCGCCCGGTTCCCCGCGCCGCCTCGGCGCGCTCAGCACCGCGCAGCTCCGCGCCCTGCTGCAGGACGAGCCCCGGCTGCAGCGCGCCGCCCGCCTCAGCAGGAAGGTAACGGGTGGAGGAGGCCGGGGGAGGCACGGCGGGGTGGGAGGGGGGCAGCACACGGCCCCGGCCGGGGGACCCGTGCCCTGCTGCCGCGGGGGCGCTCCCAGTGCGCGGGGGGAGCCGCCCGCAGCTCGGGCACCGGGCGCTGCGGATCCGGGCAGCACCCGCCGCGCCCTGGGGGTCGCTGATCCTGCTTCGATCGCTGGAATCCGCCCGGGGCTCTGGAGCGGAACCCATCGGCTGCCTTGCGGGAAACCTCCGCTTGGGCGTCCCGGGCGGCGGCTGCCTCGGGGGGTGGCGGCGGCGGCTATCGCCGGGCGGGCAGCCTCGGGCCAGCAGAACCGCTGCCCAGCTGCGGCGGAGGCCCTGGCCCCTCGCTGTGCCCTCCCCGCCCGAGTGCTCCTCGGTGCCCGCAGCCCCCTGCGGGAGCAGGGTCAGGGCTGTCGGGATCCTCCTCAGCCCCCTTCCAGCAGCTTCTCCTGGGCAAAAGCAAAGGGAATAAAATAGAAAATCCTGTCAAAGCGCAGCCCAGCTCCGCTCCTGCCCTTGCCCTGGATGAAGGGGTGTGCACAGCCGGGGCGGTGCACAGCCCTCTCCTAACGTCCTCGGTAGCCAGCCATGTGGTTTGCCCCATTCATGGCAAGCTGCCCGGTGCCGTGCATCCCCCCGGACACAGGCTGCGGCTCTCACCGGTCCTGCCCGTTTCTCCCGATGCTGACACACAACCCCTGCTTCCATGCCCACAGTTCCAGAGCCTGCAGTTGGAGCGGGAGATGTGTTTGGCTTCAAACTGCACCCAGGCCAAAGTGAACCTGTCCCTGCGCCCGCAGCTGGAAGACGGGAAGGCTGCCCTGGCCATCAAGTACCAGGAGCTGCAGGAGATACGAGAGGCATGTTGGGACAAGCAGCAGCGCCTGGGTGAGTGGAGCGCAGTTGATGGGACGAGGCAGAGCATCCCGCCCGGGTGGGCTCAGCATCCTCAAACCTGCTCCAGGGAAAGAGCTTACTTGGGAGCAGTGGGGGGTGATGCTGCTTGCAATGGGATGGATGCCATGGTGGGATGCAGGTGGCTCCAGGGATGTGTCTGGGGGTATTTCAGTTCGGGGAGGGAGCTGACGCTTGGGGATGGGAAAGACCTCAGCCCCAGAAATAGGGATGTCCTGGTGAAGGTTTGTTGGCAGCCCCATCTCTTCCTGACACAGAGGCATACCTGGAGAACTGGAGCCCGCAGAGTGCCCTGGGCAAGCTCCAAGCCAAGCTCGATGCCTCCGAGGCAGAGTCAGAGGTGAGTCAGGCAAGACCCCTGTGCTGCTGCCTCTTCCTTGTCTGGGCCCTGGTTACTCTTTGTGCCCTCCCAACATGTCAGGCCCTGAAGAAGAGCCCAGAGTCTGGGGGTGCTCAGTCATCTGGGCTCTTTCTGTGGTCCCACAGCTCTCTTGGCTTGGTGTCCCACAGGCACAGGTAGAGCAGTTCCTGGCCCAGGACCTGCCCCTTGATTCTTTCCTGGAGTCCTTCTGCCAGAGTCGCACACGCTCCCATATCTGCCGGACGCAGCTGGAGAAACTGCAGGAGCTGCTGCAGAAGGACTGGGTGGGCAGGGATCCTGCAGGCCCCACGGGGTGCCGAGGGGCCCCACCTAGCCTAGCGCCAGCCCGCCTAGCCCCATTGCAGAATGGAGTAGTCCCCAAAGCCTTCAACCTCTCCTACGGCTTTGTCCCCACTTTTCTCATCCCCTCGGAGGCCGCTGTACCCTTTGCCATGCCAACTGCACCTCCCAGACACCATCTCCCAGCCCTGGGACACCAGCCAGCATCTCCCTGCTCCAAAAGCCCCAGCCTTGGCTCGCCCCTGCACCTCATCGGACACATCCCCCTGCTCAGCCCTCAGCCCTCCTGCAGACAGCAAGAGCAGAAGCAGGAGCTTCCACACCGGTAGCGGGGCAGGGATGGGGGATGTCCCTGTCAGTTCTGAGGGGCTGCAGAGCCTGTTGGGCAGGCACAGGGTGGGTGCTCACAGAAGGATGGAAGTGCTTGGCTGGGGGTGGGATGGGGTGGGTGCTGTGGCTGAGCAGTGGGTTCTGCACTTGGGAAGCTGCCTGGGGGAGGTCTCGACACCCACAACAAGAGGAGCAGTGACAGGAGGCGGGGGCTGGTGGCTTGTGGGGATGTCAGTGGCTCAGGTGGGAGGTAGCAGGGAGGAGGACCCAGGAGCACTGGGCACCATGTGCTTTCTAAATAAAGGCTCTTTTCCATGCTCTGTGTTACTCTGGCTCTGGCTATGAACAGAGGGATGGGACAGGCAGGGGGAAGTGGTTCCAGGGGGACACTTGCCAGGCTTGCAGGGGACTGAAAATCTAGCAGGATCCTCCAGCCTGGGGAGCCCCCAGGTGCTGGACCTGCACTTGGCTCAGCCATCAATGCCCTGCAGTGTCCCTTATGCTGTTTCTAGCTTCTGATTTGGTTTCGTGTCCTTCTCATGCTTTCAGCCCATCTGGTTGTAGCATTTTTTTCCTATTTCCCACATGCCTGCCCACCCTGCAGCTTGGCACTGGTATGTAGATTGCTTAGGAAACAGTTTCTCCAACCCTGGTGTTGGTCCTTACCCAGTTTGGAGCACGTACTGCCCCAGAGCAGTGGTCCTGGCAGTGAGTGTAGGTGCAGCATTAGTGCACCCAGTGCCTCTGGGGAACCTGGCAGCATTGGGCATCTGCCTCTTCATCCCTGGAGTGTGCAGTCAGCACCTTACATATAGCAGCAACAGTCCCTTCATCAGGGCCTGGGCTGTGGACAAAGCTCTGCAAGTCGCAGACAGAAGCACTGGATAACAGGCAGGAGCTGGCAGCAGCACAGGATGACCCCTGTGCCCCTCCTTGCTTGTACAGTGGCTCTCCCTGCCTGCACCAAGTGCTGCCTGTCCCACAGGGCCACCTCAAGAGGAGTCAATGTGCCTCCACTCACATTGGGCAAGGAGGAGGAAGTGTTGCCTTCAAGCGTGTACCTGCATTCATTTCTGCACAGCCCCGGCAGCAGCCTGGGGGCAGCTCAGCCGCAATGCACAGCTGAGGCTGGGCAGGGCAAGCAGGGACCTGGCCTCCCCAGTCCCTCGCTGGGCCTGGCAGCAGCCTCCAGCGCAGGAGGAACAGGCCTCCTGGGGGAGAAGGGGTGTCCCAGCACGGCCAGCCTCAGGAGACCCTTTGAGCCACAGCCCCATGGCTGTAAACCCCCAGGCTGGGCCCCCGCTGTGGCAGCACCCACAGTTAACAAACTCTATTAACCATTAACTCCATTAACAGAAGTCCCTGCAGGGGATGCTTTCGAAAGGAGGGGGAGCTGCCCCCCCAGTGCTGCTCAGGACCCTGCTCACACAGCCTGCAGCTCTCTGTCCACCTGGCACCCAGAGACCTGCCAGGAGCCCAGCTTAACCCCTTCCTTTCCAAAGAGCAGCCCAGCTTCTCCAGATGGAGGGGAAAGAATCAAGAGAATCTCAGGTTGGAAGGGACCTCAAGGATCATCTGTCCAACCTTTCTAGGCAACGCATGGCCCGGACTAGATGTCCCAGCACCCTGTCCAGCCCAATCTTAAGTAAGCATCCAACTCTCAGGAGTCATCACTTCCGTGGGGAGATTATGCCAACAGCTGGTTGTTTTTATTGTGAAAAATCATCCTCTTGTGTCCAGTCAGAATATTCCCAGGGGTAACCTGTACCCATTACCTCTCATCTTTTCATTTCTCTTGTAAAAAGGGAGGAGTTTCCACCTTCTTTGTAGCCACCCTTTAAATAATGGAAGATGATGACAAGGTCTCCCTGACCTTCCCTCTTCCAAGGCTGAACAAATCCCATTCTCTCAGGCTTTCCTCACACATGCTCAGCCCTTGAATCATTTTTGTGGCCCGTCTCTGGATCCTCTCCAGAGGGTACATCACACGTACACAAGTACTGTGTCAGAGGCAGCACAGAACAGGGCTACAGCAGGCAGGACTGAAGTCCACAGTGGCTTAGGGAGGCCATCCTACCCATTCACCATTGACTGCAGGCAGCACACGCACCCCTCCCAGCATGACCTCAGGGAAACAGGACCCCCTCTCCCCACCCTCTTCCTCTGCCTCCTGCAGACACCATGTGGAACACCAGCTTGAACAATACCCTCCTATTTTCCAGCAAGTACAAGGAATATTTATTACCCAAGCCCACCAAAAGAAAGATATGTCATTTTGTCACCAGTTTATGGCTAGGTATCTTTAATGTTCAAGAGAACTTATGGAGAAATGAAGAACCAGTAATATGAACTTCCCAAAGTCACGTGGATTAGCATGGTGCCTTGGTACTTCACCTCCCAACTTCAGACCCAAGCATCAGACACAATGCAGCTGGCTTACTGGAGCAGCTCTTCTCTGTCCCAGTGTAATGGGGCAGAACAATTCAGGCAGTACATCACCTAACCTGCTCCTCCTGCTCCACGCTGTACCATACCAGAGCCTCTCTCTGCCAGGAAGCTGGTTCAGACTCTGCCTGTAGGAACAGCCCCAGGCTCCAGCACTACACAGACTCAGGAAAGATCAATCCAGCCTGGAAAAGAACGTTTCCTGCCAAACTCAACCAGAGAAGCTGCCTCTGGTCCTTCAAGTGACTTGGTTTATACCATGAAAATGCACCAGCATGTGACACAGAGCCACAACTCCGGAGACCTTCACTCTGTAACCAATGCTCTGACAACCAGAGAGGATCCTGGGAACCACTCTCTCCCTGGGCTGAATTTGCTCCAAACACACAGCAGCCTCCACAGTCTGCAGCTGGAAGTGGTACAATGCTTTCCAGAGAAGGCAGAAAGCTCTCCTGTACAGCCCGTACCCTGTACCATCAGACATTACAGTCCCTGTCATGCTACTGCCGCAGGCTCAGTTCCGCACCACAGAACTCCGCAACTGGAGAACACAGGGCATTTGCTTTTAACATTTTTGTGTTGGGAGAACACATAACCCAGGAGCACTGTGGTGGCAGGCTAGGGCTTGGCTCCTGCAGACTGCTGCTAGCCAGGCCCAGCAAATCCAGTGCAAAGTAATGCAGATGAAGTCTTTGGACACTTGGAGTTCAATACCATGAAGTTTCACTAACTTCATGTAGTACCAGCATAGCACAGGTGAAGCTTTCACCCGAGGAAAGGCAGCAGCTCCGAGAGACAAAACCTTTAGTTCTTACAACACTCCAGTACTTAAACAGGTAAATACTCTTGTGTGCAAATGATGCTTAGATACATGTAAAACACAAGTAGTGCCACTCAGTGCTCAGAAGTGTACCACTCCCAACCACAAAGGCCCATGTGGGATGGGTTTGTGCAAAGTTCCTGGCAAGCCCTAGACAAGACAGGTTCTTCTGAACACAGGTGTTTTGAGCGGCACCTCCAGGTGATGTCACACACTGACCATGACACAAGCTGCCACGAGCCCAGCTTTCTTTCTTCCAGGCTGCCAATACCAAGACTTCCTTTCAGGGCAAGCCCTGAAGAGGGACAAACAAGGGCAATGATGCAGTGTGGAAACCAACACTCCTAAAATTCTCCAAAGGTATAGGTGTGACAGCACAGAGAGTTAACTCTCGGATTAACAGAACCACAGCAAGCCACAAATCAGCACCAGTGAGAGCACCCCCATAAACACACACCACAAGCAAACACCACTAACAGCCATTTAATCTCTGCTGTGGTTTAGGAAAGGCATGTGGCTCCCAGCAAGGTCAAACAGCAGTGTCAGTGGAGGGGACACATCACAGTCCACAAAGCGGAGTCCATGAACCGCGTTCACTTGTCAGGCACTGTGTGTAGGCCATATCAGCAGAGGGGGCACACTGCAGCCTGTTGGTTCCCTACACCCCATCTGCACGATCATGCTACCAGCAGAGGCACATTGCAGCCTGTGGAGCAGAGCCCCCAGATGGTATCCAGTGGTCACATGCCATTGACAGGTCACTCTTGCAGAGGTCACATCGTGCGTGTACTGTTGCCTGCTGTGTCTGAAGGTCAGGCTGACAGAGGGGTCTGGTCACAGAGCATGGAGCAGGGCCTGCACATGGAGCCTGCTGGTCATGTACTGGGTCTGAAGGTTGCACCAGCAGAGGGGACGTGTCACAGCCTGGGCAGCAGCCCCTGCACACGATGCCTGCCTACTGTGAGAACGCAGGGGATGCCCCAGCTAATCTGTGTCACCTGGCAGCCATCCAGCCCGGCGTGGCCCCGCTGTCACTTGAGGCCGTAGAGGAGAGCAATACCCAGAAGTAAGAAGAGCCCGACTGAGAGGTCAGAGAGGAGCCGAAAGCGTCCTTGGGCAGCGACCTCCTCCCGGCGGAGGCGCAGCTGCTCCCGCCGCGCCCGCAGCACCCGCTCTCGCTCCAGCTGCTCCCCGTAGTGCGCCCGGTAGAAGGCGTCGAAGTCGAAGGACGTCGGGACGGGCCCGCGGCGGGCGGGGGCGCGGGGCGGCGGCGGGGCTGGGGCTGCCGTCGGGCGGCCCGAGGGCTGCGGGGCGCCGCGCAGGTCCTCGGCGCTGAGAAGGCCGCGGTCGTACTTGCGGCGCAGGGTGGCGCTCCCCAGCACCCGGTAGGCCTCGCTGACGGCGGCAAAGCGAGCGGCGGCGGCGGCGCTACCGGCGTTGCGGTCGGGGTGATAGCGGAACGACTGCTCGTAATAGGCCGTCTTGATCTGAGCCGCCGTCGCTGTGGCCGGGACTCCCAGCACCTCGTACAGGTCGCGGCGCGCCCGCGGAGATCCACCGGCACCCGCCTGCGCCCCGCGGGACGGCGCCAGGGCGCGGCCGAGCCGCGGCACTCCCGGGCCGGCGGGCAGCAGCAGCCGCAGCCGCCCGAGCGCTGCCGGCTCCATCCCGCAGAGCGGCCTCAGCCTCCGCCCGCCGCCATCCCGGCCCGAACGGCGCCCTCCGCGCCCGGCGCGGGGCACTGACGTCAAGGGGCAGCGGCGTCACGCGGCAGCATGGCGGGCAGCGGGCGCCGGCCCGAGCACCGGGGGCCCCCAGAGCTGGTGAGCGGAGAGGAGACCCGGCTGCGGGGGGGCGGGCCGGGCCGAGCCGAACCGAGCCGAGCCGAGCCGAACCGAACCGAACCGAACCGGGCCGGGCCGAGCCGAGCCGAGCCAAACAGGGCCGGGCCGAGGCCTGCTCTCATCGGCTCCGTCTCTTTCTCCCTGCAGTTCTACGATGAGGCGGAGGCGCGGAAGTACACGCAGAAGTACGGCGGGGTGATGGCTGCGGAGCGTGTGGCGGGGAGCGTGGGCAGTGAGGGGACCCGCCGGGGTGGGGGGGTCCTGCCGTGAGACCCGGCTGGGGAGCGCAGCCCTGCGGGGAGGCGGCGGCTGCCCCCGGCTGCCCGCGCCTCGGCCGTGCCTTACAGCTCCCGGGTGGTGGAGATCCAGTCGCAGATGTCGGAGCGGGCCGTGGAGCTGCTGGGACTGCCGCAGGACCGGCCGTGCCTCCTCCTGGACGTCGGGTGAGCGCGGCGGCACGTGGGGCGGCTGGGACAGCGCTGGGCCTGGACACGGCATGGGGGCACCCCGGCCTTAGGGCGCCGGCGTCCGTCGGTTGTGGGATGGAGAGAACCGGGCTGCCGCAGCGGTGTGGCTGCCAGCATAGCCATCAGAGCAGGCCCGTAACCGCCCCGCTGCCCCTCTTCCTCCCTTCAGCTGCGGCTCTGGGCTGAGCGGGGATTACATCTCTGAGGAGGGCCACTACTGGATTGGCATGGACATCAGTCCCGCCATGCTCGGTGAGCCGGTTCTCCTCCCCTGCCACCTTTGCCTTGCCTCAGGGTGGTTGCCTGAGCTGTGCTCTGTCCTGTGCAGATGTGGCCGTGGAGAGGGAGGTGGAAGGAGACCTTCTCCTTGCAGACATGGGTGATGGCATTCCCTTCAGGCCTGGCATGTTTGACGGCTGTATCAGGTCAGTTTGTGTACTTGAGTGAATTATTTGAATACCTGGCCTAAAGGGGATGCTTGGCGATGCTTCTGTGCTTGAATAACTACTGCACCTTGCTGGGTTTTGGCATAGTGAGTCTCCAGAGGGATTTGTGTAACTGCAAAACAGAAGGCAAAGCTACATGGAGAGAATTAGTGCTGGAAGTACTAAGGGAGGTGACAGGCTCTGCAAAAGAATCAGTGGCTGAGTGTCCCAGGAGTCTTGTTTTCTTTCCCAGTATTTCTGCAGTGCAGTGGCTTTGTAATGCTGATAAGAAATCGCACAGCCCTCCAAAACGCCTTTATAGATTCTTCTCAACTCTTTATACTGCCTTGGTAAGTGTGCTGCTTTCTCAGTCAGGCCTCTGCCTACTTTTACACCCTCACTGGTGCATTTTAGCAAGATATTTAAGTAAATGCTGCTCTGGAGGACTGGCAGGAGTGCCCATTTCCTATCTGCTTGTCTGCCTGTATGGTCTCTCATGCTTCTCTGATCCCTGCTGTTAAGCCTGTGCCTTGTTGTGCTGTGGAGGAGCAGGCTCTGCAGTCTGAACAGCTCTCCTGGGAGACTTCTCCAGGAGGCTTTGGGGAGGAGAGTGCTAATGTCTAGGCTGGGAATTGAGTGACCAGAGGGGTTGCCTGCACTGACTCACTGACACTATTTCCTGTAGGCGCGAGGATCCCGAGCTGTCCTGCAGTTGTACCCTGAGAACTCAGAACAGGTACAGGACATCACTCAGTGGGAAGGAGGCACAGGCAGAGCAAGGCAATGAAGCTGTGTGCTCTTTGGGGCTCTGAATTTCTCCACATGAGATCTGTTTCTCTGTCCTTCCCACCCTCTGTAAAGCTCTTCAAGAGCCCTAAAAAGAAACCTGTAAGGAGAATGCCATTTCTGTGGCTTCACGGGTTGTTTTGAGGTGAGCCTTAAAATTAAAGAAATTGGTAGGACAGAATGTGAATCTGCTGTCCTGGATTTTCTGCTCTGTGACTGCAATGGAAGTCTGGCCTGCAGTCATCAGCACTGTCCTATAACTCCCTAGAGCTGGGAAATCCAGCCCAGTATCCCTCTCCTAGTAAGTGTGCTGTGCCAATTAACTCAGGTTAGACTGAGCAGCAGGGAGAACCAAACGAAGGCAGTGGAACTGGTGTCCTGATGGTACTGCAGAGCTGGGAGTGTGGTGCAGAGTTGAGCAGGAGCAACCCATCTTCGGCACACACAGCTGTGGCCGAGCCAAGAGGTCTCTTGGGCATTGCTGGTGGATGACTACTAAATAACTCTTGCATGTGCTTCTTTTTCCAGCTGGAGCTCATTACTGCCCAGGCCATGAGAGCTGGTTTTACTGGGGGAATGGTGGTAGATTACCCAAACAGCACCAAAGCTAAGAAGTGAGTCTTATGCATCTGTGTATGTGGGTGTTTGGGGGTGAGGCCTGGGTTTAGCAGTGATTTTCTTTTCCCCAAACTATTCATAGAATCATAGAACAGTTGGAGTTAGAAGACACCTTAAAGCTCATCCAGTTCCAAGCCTCTGCCACAGCAGGGTTGCTCAAAGTCGTGTCTAGCCTGGCCTTAAACACTTCCAGTCATAGTCCTGGACAGAGGTTACAGATTAGAGCTGACTCTGTTACAAACAAAAATCTGTCTTGCTTGGGGACTGGGAATTGCATGCTGAATCCCAGCTTCATGCTCCTTATTCTTGTTCTTTTAGGTTCTTCCTTTGTCTCTTTGTTGGGGTGTCTGGCACGTTACCAAAGGTGAGCAGCTCCACAGCACAGCAGAGTTGCCTTCCTGGGTGCTGGGTAATGTGGGCAAGAATGGGAGCGAGGCAGCTCTGCACGTGCAGTGTGATTTCATTTATACATTTGCTGTCAGTATCACCAACCCCTGCTCTCCCTGAAATACGGTTTCTTTGCCACAGTTTCTGGAAGACCAGTTTGTTGCTCCTCTGGTCCTTTCTCTTAGAGAGCCCTGGGTTCCCCTGAGTTTAGGTGACACGACTGTTAGCTCTGTTTGTTCCGGAGGAGAGCAAAACTTCCCAAATTTGATTTTCAGGGCCTTGGTACTGAGTGTGCTGATGGAGAAGAGATGCACCAGGCAAAGTTCACCAATGAGAGGTATCGTGTAGGAGGTGAAGTTCTCCCCAAGTAGGGGGGGGGGCTTATAAGGGCTGAGTTTTCTAAGAAGAGGTGGGGTGGCTTATAAGGACTGGGGCTTGCTGACTGAGGGCCACAGTGCTGCCGTGTGAGAAGTGACTGAGGAGAGGAAACTGGGAAGACCCTTGGCAACCCACGTGGGCACTACTTTTATCTTTTTGAAGGGGCCCAGACACAAGGAACAGAACAGGTTAGTTTGGAGGGCTTTGCTGTGGTTGATGCTTTCTGTCCAGCTCTTGGCTCTCCAGCTCAGTGCTGTAGTGTAGGCCAGTGGTGATGTGAGGGGGGCTATTTACAGTGCTGCTGATAGCAAGCATAGAGGTTTCTGTTGGGGAGGCAGCCTGCTGTGCCTAAAGCCTGGTGTTGCCTTTCTTTTGATGTCAAATTGTTTGCTTAACTCTGCTTAGCTGTGGCCTGGTGGGTTTCTCCTGCTGTGCAGGTCTCCTCCCATGGTAGTGGTGCAGGGAGAAGCTCCTCCTGCAGCCAGTGGGAGAGACAGAACAGAAAACAGAGGAAAGTCGTCATGGCTGCCAGGAGCTTGTGGCTGGCTTGTTTTCCTGCCTCTTACACTGCATTTCTATGCTCGCTTAGTCCACAGGGTACCTCGTGGTGGAAGGTAATAGCAGAACTGGCAGTTTGCTGGGAAGCCAGAGCTTTGTCTGCTTTCTTTGGAGTAGAGCAGACAAGGGGAAGGTGCTTGTGCTTAAGTCTGTATTCCCTCAAGGTCCCACTGCCCAGCGTATTGCTGATGTGTGAGAAATGGCACAGGGGAGTGCTGGCCTGCTGCAGTGCATGGAGGGTGGGTATCCCTCAGTTCAGAGCCAGGGCTGGAAGCAGCCTCTTCCTCAGTGTGTCTGGAGCTGGACTGTTTGACCACCTACCCCTCTTCACCCCAAGGGTCATAGGAGAGGTACTTGCTGGTTTTATGAAGCAGAGGGCATGCCCAGTTCTGGGTGGCAATCTCCCAGAGCAGAAGACTGTGCCCCTGCACGTCAGTTCCTCTCCAGCTGCTGTGTGCCCTCTCTGCAGGACACGGTTCAGAAATGCCAGGGGCAAGTCTGTGAAAAAAAGCCGGGACTGGATCCTTGAGAAGAAGGAACGTAGACGACGACAGGGCAAGTAAGTTCAGCTGCTTCAGCTGAGGCTGACTGTGCTGGTCTGGCCTGCTGTCACCTGGTCAAACTCCTGCCATAAACCTGCTTTCCTTCCCCTCCCAGAACGATTGTGCTCAGCTGCTCTCTGATTTTCTCCCCAGGGAAGTGCGAGCAGACACAAAATACACGGGTCGAAAGCGCCGCCCTCGCTTCTGAATTCCTTTGGACACTGCTGACGTGGATTATAGTGTGTTGATGTCTTCAGCAAGCCTCTCATGGATGGCACAGGCAGACACTTCAGGCCTGGGACTTGCTGGGACAGATCTTTGTGACTCTTGGAAGGTATAAACTGGCTCCAGTGCTGTCCAACAGCCGACTGTGAAACTTCCAGCCCTGTTTTCCTGGTGAAGGCAGGCAGTGCTCAGGCCCCTTGGTGTCTGCAATGCCATTGTTTATGTTCTTGAGAGTGCACTGAACCATCTGCAGCTCCAGGTGAGGCAGAACATTATGCTCACCCCCCACTAAACAGTCAATGAGGCAGAACTATCGCTGGTCTCCTGTATCTTGTGCTCATTGCAGGGGAGTCCTGAGGTACGAACATAGCACCTAGTTCCTTGCCAGCTTCCCAGGCACCATAAAGGTGTGTCCTACGAGGGCAAGTCTGCCTCCTGGCAGAAGTTTTATTCCTGTGGCAATAAGTCCTGTGAGCACGTTGCATCAGGCCCAGCTTGTATGCTTTAGTTCTCCCAGGGCTGTCTGCACTCCAGCCCTTGTTCCCCATCATCTCCTCCCTTCCCCTGAAACAGAGGTGCCAGCCACAGCTTTACAGTTACAAATGTTTATTCTACATAAAAATTCCACAAAATGGGAAGCTGGTTTGCACCCAAAGCTTTGGGAGAAGGGGAGGCTAGCAGGAAGGGAAAGGGTGAAGGAGAAAAGAGGCAACATACAGTGTCATCCAGCCCAGTGAGACAGAGCAAGCCAGGGTCAAGATCCACATAGAAAACAAGGACACTTAGCTCACAGTACAGCAACAGTACAACTCCACGGGGAGAGGGGACTTGGAAAGCTTTCAAGTACATATAATTACTAAAAAAACCCCAAAATAATCCCCAGTTCGAGTGCAAGCTGTGCGTGCCCCACACTGTTCGTGGAATACTGCATCGACACGCTCCCGGTGCTGGGAGGGCAGGTGGCACTTGGAACAGAGGTGGGGTAACCCAAAGGACAAGCAGTCTGAGGTCAGGGGCTGGAAAGAAAAAGTGAAATGTCTCCTCAAAGCACAACCACACTGTTGGTGATTTGGTCTGTACATGCAACAACAGGTAGGTAAAAAGGAACTGAGTGGGGCTTCCCATAGTGCAGGGGTAATTATTGCACCAAAACACCCTCCCCTCACAGCGAGGATAGTGTGAACCTGCCTGTGGGGCAGCAGTGGCAGCCTGCTCCTCGGCCTCCCATGTTCTGGAGCTTGGCACCACCACTGCCTGCAGGATCCCAGCAAAGTGCCAGTGGCGGAGCTGCTGACTGTGGCCCCATCCAGCTCCTGCTGCTGGCGGGCTGCTGGTGGTGGTGGTGGTACCAACAAGGAAGGAGCAAGTGCCAGAGCCCCCTCGTGCTGTTCTTAGCCTTGTGCCTTGACGGGGGTGGGCCACAGCCCTGATGTCATGTGAGCTTGTGCCACAAAAGCCGCTGCTTGGAAGAGAAAAAGATCACCTTGCGCTAGCAGTGGGCATCGCTGCAGGGCGAGAGCCTGAGAGGAGCTTTTCTGCCTGCCCACCCAGGAGCAGCCCTGCCAGCAGTGTTATTGCTTCCCAGAGGAGGGGGCCCAGCATTCTTGTGGCTCAACTCAGCAGAGTATGGTGACAGGGAACTGTACTGGGACAGGAGCAGCAGGTACTTGTACATGACTTCCAGCTCCCTTCCCTTAGATCAAGGACCCTGACCATGCCTGCCTCCTGCCCTGGAGGGGCTCCAGAGCTGGCCTGCTCCCTCTTGCGGGGCTCCCCGTGCCCCAAGCCCTTTTGTGCACACAGGCTGCAGTGCTGTAGCTCACATCCGTTGTTGTGGGAATGTGAAAGAAGGGGGCTCCAGAGTTGGCTGCTCCCATGGTTGCACCCCTGTGCTCGGCAGAGGACTGGGCTGGACACGCTTCCCAAGGGCAGCTGAATGCAACCAGGGGTTGTACAGTGGGACCTCGGGTAACAGTGGCAGGGAAAGAGACACGTCTGGGTTGCTGCTGGGCAGGGCTGTGTCTGAGGAAGGTAGCGTTGTGTCTTGGCTACAGCCCACTTCCTTGCCCCCGCAGCCATGGGCACCACGCAGAGGGCCAGCTCCTGTGCTACAGCACCCAGCCAGGGTGGAGGAGCACAGGGACCCTGGTTGGAGCAGAGAGGTGAAATGCAGCTGCAGCTGGAGTACTCATTGACATCAGCTGCCCTTTTTCTGCTACCAGCATCTGGGCTTACCTCCAGACCCTGTCCCAGTGTGTGGCTCCAAGTGCCTGCCCTGCTCTGGGTTCCTCAGTGGTGCTTTGGCTTGTGCATGGGCCAGCTGCAGCCCTGGAATCTACAGAGGAATGTAAGGGCAGAGCCCTGCTCCCAGCCTGAGGAAAACAGACAGTGGCATCACAGGGTTCTTCGGAGCTGCCGGTAGGCTCAGGCCACCACAGCGGCTGTGTCCACACAGTGGGTGCAGCAGAGGGTACCCAGGTGCCTCCACAGCATCCTGCCACGTGTGGGTCCTCTCTGATGGCCCAGGGGATGAACAGGCACAAGGGCTTTGTGCCAAGACTGGAAGGAGCAGGCGGGTGCCAAGAGTTGGCAGAGATGGAAGGGGGAGTCAGGCACTGCCCTGCTCAGGAACTGGTAGGACCAAGGAGGAGGAAGGCTGCTCCTTAGCTAGCAGGGGTGTGGATGCAACAAGGGGTGCTCCAGGGACCACAACAGGAGAAAGCTTGGCTGCCTCCAGCCCCAGCTATAGGTGCCTATGTGGAGAAGTGAGGCTGGATGCAGCCCTGATCCCAGGCAAGTGCTGCCAGGGACTGTGAGCATCAGAGCCAGCCCCAAACCCCAGCAGAGCCCAGCCCTCAGGCAGAAGGAGCCAGGGCCACCGTGTGCCACGGCTGACAGAGAATAATGAAGCTTTGGTGCAGGCAGAGCAACCAGCAAAATGTGCTGGCCTTCAAGTACCTACCAGGCCAGCACCAGCATGCAGCATGTCCCCATGTGGCCCCAAAGCAGCAGCCGCTTATCCTACACTGCTCCATCAGGCACCCACTGTCAGCAGCGGAACATCCAGCCCCTGGCACCCACACTGGGGTGAGGGCTTGCCTTGGAGGGGCAGGAGGGATAGAGCCCGGCAGCCAGGCACGGCCACAGGACAGGCAGGGACAGGAACAGGCAGGGCCTGTCTGAGCACACCCCTGGGGAAGGGTCCCGTGAGAGAAGCAGCCCAAGGAAAGGTGTTTGTAAGCACAGACACAGCTGACATGAGAGCTCTGGCTGGAGGTAATGGGGAAGCTGGGAGAGGCTGACTGGGCACTGTGCTCCTGAGGAGCCCTGACACCCTGCATCCTTGGTTGTCACTAATGCAGACTGCCCAGCACAGGAGGAGCAGCAGCGCCCAAGGGCACCCCTGTCCCCAGCCAGCCATGCAGGCTGGAGCAGTGATGAGAACTCGGGTTCCCTCCCAGGGTCCCCCTCCTGCCCATCACCATCCCCTGCACCCTGCCTACGCCCCGGGGCTGGCGCTCCCTCCATACAGACGCACCGCACCGCACACACAGCGTCACAAACAACCATGCATTAGAAACTGAAATGCTGCTGGGAGGCTCCGGGGCTGCGTGGTTTGCTCCGGTGCGGCTGCGGCCCCGCGGCACACGCAGCTCCGTCCATCGCACACAAACAGTCCCGCGGGGTGAGTCTAGCCGAAAATGCCACCGAAGGTGGAGGCGATGACGATGCCCAGGATCACGCAGCAGATAATGATCATGATCTTCTTCTGCTCAGGTGTCCCGGCACCGGCAGGGAGAGAGGGAGAGGGGACTGTGAGTTTGGGGGTCTGCAAACTGAGAGCTCAGGGCTGCGCTCTGCCCCATTCCTGTTTCCTTGTGGCAGGCTATGAGCAGCACCCTGGGAGCCAGAGGGGCAGGGATGGGCACCCCAGCTCTCCCTTCAGCCCTGAGGTGGCAGAGTTGAGCTGCTGGCTCCTAGGCCCCTGAGCTGATAGAGGCCCAGGCAGCTGCCTCTGCACTCAGGGTCAGAGCTGGACCATGCCTGTTCACTGTATTTTTTGTCAAGGGATGTGGCTCTCACAGCAGGCCTGGCCCACAGGATCCATCCACCCTGTCCCCCTTCCTCCCCCCCCAGACAGCACCTCTGCCCATGGCTCATTGGCATTGTTCACACAGCTTGTGCCAGGGAGCTCTGCCTCAGTTGGTGACACCCGTGGGACCTGTGCTGCACCCAGTGGTGTCAGGTAAAGCAGAGTCCAGGCACCTGTGCAGCTGTACCACGCTGCCCAATCCTCGGGGCAGGCAGTGGGGCAGGCAGGGGCCTGTCCTGGGGCAGGAGTCAGCCAGTGCCGTGACTCACCCGTCTGGCTTTGCTCTGGTACTTCACTGCTTTTTTGGTGTCAGACACAGCTCGCTCCACGTAGTCCACTGAGTGCTCCACGTTGTACTCGATGCGGTCAATCATCTCGCCCTGCAGAACGGGGACAGAGCCCACGTGCCCGCACGCACGCAGACGTGAGCTCCTTCCTGCTCTGCTCCCCAGCACCGTGTGCACGTTGCCCTGCCCAGCAGCCCTGTGAGCGAGAGAGGGACCCTCAGTTGAAGCAGGTAGTGGGTGCCCCACGGTGCCCTGGACTGTGGGCTCTGTCCCAGAAGGGCTGGGACCTCTGTGCACATCCTAGCAGGGAGGCAAGAAAGGGTGAGGGTCAAGGGGTCTCCAGCCGGGTCTTGGCCTGCTAGCTGCCCTATCCGGTATCTCAGGTGACATCAAAGCCACAACAGGATCTACACTGACACCACACTGCTGAAACCAGAGGCACGGCAGGGGAGCAGGGACCGCATCAGCAGTGCCATGAGGGATGCTCACAAAACCATGCACATGCAGGGACAACCAACTGCTCTCACCTGCACCAGCACCCTGCTGAGAGTGCAGGGCCCCGCAGTGAGGCTGGCAAGGATTGCAGGGCCCTGCTAGAGCTCCTGCCCTGCTCTGCCCCACCGGCTGCAGGGCTGGGCAGGGAATGCGGACTGCTGTGGACATGGGGACACAGGCTGGTGTGAGCTCCCCATCCTGAATACACAGGGAAGCAGCCAGGTCCTGTGGCAGCTGGAGACAGAGCCTGACAGTTCATGTCACTGACAGGGTTGACAGGGGGTGGGTGGCTTGAAGCCCAGTGCCCTCCTGCATGGCACAAAGGGGCTGCAGAGCCGGCAGGTCCTGGCCAGCAGCTCTGCAATGCTCGTTCCTTGGCCTAATGCAGGAGAGCATTGGGTGTTACCCCCAAGGCACTGACCCCCACCAGGCTTCTGCTCCTCCCTGCCTTGCCTAAAGCTGCTCCTTCTCCTTCCCACCTGTGCCATGCCTGAGCAGAGCAGGGAGCTGCCAGCCCCGCTGCCAGCCCAGCACCCTTCTGCTCCTGGTGCCAGCCTCCCTCCCCACAGGGCAGTGCAGGGTGCTGGCACAGTGTAGCCCTTCAAGCGGGTCAGGGAACTGCAAACCCCCCATCTGTCCCCCAGGGCAGACAGAACAGGCACCAACGCCGCCTCACCACAACCACCCCTGCCTGGCCACCACAGGCAGTCCCTAGCAAAACACGAGAGCCGCAGGCATGCAGGGCATGGCCATGCACAGCAGAGCATGCAGCACCGGCAGGGGCTCAGCGGGGCTTTACCTGCCACTGATGTCTCCTCAGGCCATGGCAGCGTGGCAGGCAAGAAGTGGGGTGAGCAGAGACACCGAACACATGCCCAGCTCAGGGGCTGAGCACTGCGGGCCGGCAGCAGGGCAGGGGCAGCCTGGCAGGACCACCACATCTGGCGGCACCCCAAGCTCACCCAGCAGGGCCCAGGGCTCCAGAGGAGATGGAGACTCTCCATCTGCATGGCAGTCACCCGCTACCCTCCTCCTGAGCCCACCACCGAACCTCTCGCCCTGGGCATGCCGCAGCCCCCAACTCTGGGTGGCTCAGCCCTGAGGAGCCCAGCTCAGCCCCAGTGGTACCCACACCAGTCCCAGATGCAGTTTTTCCTCTCAGCACCCACCCAGGCAGCCCCATCATCCTTCAACCTCTCCAGGCGAGTCAGCCACAGGGCCGCAGTGTCTCCCTACCTGGCTCTCCACCAGCATGGCCATGTCCATGAACATGTCGTGCAGCTCTCGGATGCTGTTCTCCAGTTTGATGATTTCACTGTGCCGTGTCTCAATCTCATTCAGTGCCTGCTTGGTGATGTTTGAATCCATGATGATCTGCAAGAAGACAGGGCCACTGAGCAGTGTGCTTAGCCCCTCAGATGCTGGGCATCAAGAGAGGGGCACCCCACTCCACCCTCTGGCCCCTCCTCAGGCAAGACCCAAGAACCCTGCTGCACAAGGTGTGCTCAGCTCTCCACTGTGGCAGCACATCCACCCAGCCCCTCCCCAGGATGAGCCAGTGCTTACCCCAGAGGAGAAGATGGCTGGGTTGCCGCTCTCCAGCATGTCCTCCAGCTCCTCGCTGGTGGTGGTCCTCCCAGCTGCAAGTGACACAACACAGGTCAGCCATGAGCCCTTGATACAGCCACAAGTCCTGCAGCCTTCCTGCAGGGTGCTCCTGTCTCCATGGCATCTCCCATGGCATGGGAGCAGCAAAGCTTCCAGCCTGGAGAGTGCACCAGGTGGTTCAGGGAGCTGCCATCCCACAGCCTGGCTCTGTACCAGCCCTGCGACCCTCTTTTTAGGGGGGCCAAGCAGTCAGCTTGGCCCAGCTCACCCAGAAAGCCCGTCTGCCACTACCTGTTCCTGCAGGGCAGGGAGTGGTGCCAATGGATCAGTAGCCACCAGGACCCAGTTGGGCTGGGAAGAAGGAGGGAGTGAGAGCAGCAAGCCAAGAGCAGGGGAGTTGCAGATCCTGGGCTAGCTGAAGATGAGGAGGACACCGGGCTCAGCAGGGCTTGCTGGGTGGGCGGGTACTGCTGCAATTGCTGGGCTGCCTGAGTTTTAGTGCTGCAGCTGCAGAAACCAGGCTCTGTCCTTCCCCCTGCAACACAGCCCTCCTCCTTTGGGAGCAATTCATCCATTGTGCATGGTTGCCTTCCCTTCCTCATGGACACACTCCACACTCCTACAGGGCACAGGGAGATTACTCGCTCTGTGGGTTACACTGATCCTCCAGCATGAATTTCAACACGTTCTTCAGGCTAACAGCCAGGTAGGACCTGTGAAATCACAGTGCTCTGCAGAGATGCCAGCGCTGGGCAGGCTTCTGCTGGGGCTGCCCAGTGGGGTGGGAAGGGTGAGCAGAGAGGGCAGGAGACATCCCACTGGTGTGAGGAGGAGCAGATGGGGGAAGACAGGCAGGAGCAGGTCCCCTGCAACACACTGCCTGCAGGCTCTGTCAGCGGTGTCATCCTCCAGGATGAGTTCTGGGCACCTCTGAAAGGGGGATGGAGGAGATGTGGCAGAGTGCAGGGACAGCCCACAGGACAGTGCTCCTGCTTCCAGTGCTGCTGCACCAGGGACTCGGGGAGACACCAGAAACCTTGACCCTGGTCCGAACCTTCACCACAAATGTGTCAGTGCCCAGGGAGCACGGTGCAGGGACCTGCCTGCCCTGCTGTGCCTGGCTGCCACCCCACAGGCATGGCACACGCTGTCCCCTTGCATGGGGAGTTCCTTAAACAAGAACACCTTCACACTTCACTACATGTCTCTTTCTATGCAAGGTCCCGCACCTGAGGCAGAGCAATCTCCAGTACCAGCACAGACTGGGGGAGAGAAAGAGGAAGGGAGGGAGGGAGGGAGGGAGGAAGAGAGAAAGGGATGGATGGATGGATGGATGGATGGATGGATGGATGGATGGATGGATGGATGGAGAGCAGCCCTGTGAAGAAGGACTCAGGGATACTGTTGGGTGACAACCAGGACATGGCCCAGCAGTGTGCGCTTGCAGCCCAGAAAGCCAAGTGTCTCCTGGGCTGATCACCACCAGCGTGACCAGCAGGTCGAGGCAGGGGATGCTCCTCCTCTGCTCTGCTCTCCTGAGACCCCCTGGAGCTCTGCATCCAGCTCAGGGGTCCCTGGCACAAGACAATGGTTTTAAAGGGGTAGGGTGAGGTTGGACATAGGGAAGAAATGTGGTACCATGAGGGTGCTGAGGCGCTGGCACAGGGTGCCCAGAGAAGCTGTGGCTGCCCCATCCCTGGCAGTGCTCAAGGCCAGGTTGGACACAGGGGCTTGGAGCAAGCTGCTCTGGTGGAAGGGGTCCCTGCCTGTGGCAGGGGTTGGAGCTGGATGAGTTTTAAGGTCCTTTTCAACCCAAACCACTCTGTGAACCCATGATCCTATGACATGAATACAACAAAGATCCAAAGTCTCAGTAGAAAGGGCTGGAAACAAGTTATCTTGAACGCAGACCTGAGTCTACCTCAGGAACAAGGCAAGAGTCAGGGCTGAAGACATACCTCTGCAGCATGGCTCAGATATGGGCTGGGTGGCCCAAGCCTAATCTTATACAGCTCTTGGACCCATGGACAGAGGTGAATGTCCTGTGTGATGCTGGTCTAAACAGTGAAGACCTGTTAGTGCCCCCAAAGCTGTAAGAAGATGCAGCTCTACACGCATGGGTGGCCGGGGCAGTGTTATCCAGTGCAGCTTGGACAGGTTGACACTGCCTGCAGGGCGGTTGGGATGAGCTGAGTTCATCTGTACCAGCCCAGCCTGTCACAAGCCTCCCTGCCTCTTCGGACCCACCTGCTCAGTTGGCTGCAGGGGCCAACTCCAGCGCTGTGCTGGCATTTCCATCCAGTGAGACACTTCCAGCCCAGACAAACACTGGTCATTCCCGACAGCAAAGTGTCACAGGAATCCTAAATCGCCCATCTCGGCACCACGTGAGCTGCCCTGCTGAGCTGCCAGGGCCAGAGCAGCCCCCAGACCGTCCTGGCTGAAGGGCAGCCGGGGATACATGCACAGCTTGCCTCCCTGCACATCAGTTAACCTGGTCTTGCAGAGTGAGGCAGAGGCTCGTTAATTCTCACAGGGCCTTTGGCGACAGCAGATGCCTTATTTTTGGCTCCTTGGTCTCGCATTTAAGAAAACTGTTCATAAAAACAAGTAGTGGCTGCGCAGCACCTCCATGCCCACCAGAGAAAGCTCCTCTAAGCTTCAAATCCAGTTTCCCCAGAGCAACACCTCATCAGATTTGTCATAATGGACAAAACAGTGAGGGAAAAAGCAAAGCAGCAACACTTCCCACCACAGGCAGCCCAGAGGCTTGTGCTGGCAGAGCACGGCTCCCAGCAGCAGACACCGCAGTGGGGACACCACTGAGAGAGGCAGGGTCCAGGCAAAGGACAGACAGAGAGCTGTTGTGCTGCCATCACCAACCTGCAACACAGCACAGCCTGGGATCCCCCCATGGCATCTTCAGGGCAGAGCCTGGGAGGGCTGTGGGGGGTCCCAGGGGGTGGCTATGGCCTGGGGCAGTGACTGCACCACCCCTTCTTGTGTGACTGTCCTAATTCCAAGCAAGAAGCAGATCCCGGCAGGCTGGAGAAGCTCACCAGGTGTGGGGAAGCCTCCCCCGGGCAGCTGAGAAGTCCCTGCTCTCACACTTTCAAAGCCTGAGTGATTTGCTGGCTTCAATGTCAGAACTCCTGGCTCCTATCTTTGGATTCATCAGCTGAAAAGAGAGCTGAGGATTTCATAGAGCTTCCTGCAGTCATCACTTTCCAGCTGAGCTCCATTCCAAATAACATGTCCAAGAGCCCCCAGAGCAGCAGGGACTGAAGGTCCCCACTGGGACACACCAGGACAAACAGAGCCCTCTGCCCAGGAAGCACTCCTGATAAAACCTCAATAATCTTTGGCTTTTGAGGAGCCTTTTTGTCAGAAGGGATTTCCCAGTGTCCCGACAGAGGAATCCAGCTCTTGCAAAGGACTGTGCACAGGACTGTGTACCTTCACAGCACCATCCTGCCTCTGCATCTGCTCCACACCTCCCCGCAAAGGGGAAGCTGGTACCTCATCATCACTAACTAGGACACCTCCTCTGCACCCAGTCACTACACCATAGTGTGTCCTGAACAGCCTTTTCCTTGCACCTCCTCAGACTCTGCCAGACACTGACAGCCTTACAGGATAAACAGAGCAAAGAAAGGGATCATTTAATATAGCTCCATTATTTAAGCAAAGCATCAGAGTCCTTCCAAAATCCAGGAGCAGAAAAACAAGAGGAAGGCTTTTTGAGGTTTGCAGACAATAAGGACCTCACTAAGCCCTTTCAAACTTTCTCTCTTAGAAGGGAGGTACAGGGATACCTCAATTCCTGTTTCCATCCCAAGCCATCCCTCTCACTGGAGGGGTGACAGCCTGGCATTAGCTGACGAGTGAGCTGATCAGCTGGACCAGTGACACACGCATCATCCTGCTTTACATGAAGGCATTGCTGAGCTTCGTGTCAGCCAAACTTTCCATTCAGCCAGTGTGAATCATTTCTCTTATTATTATAGTTCATAAAGACTAATCTTAACAGGCTTGCACAACCAAGTCTCCTTCAAAGAAACTACCATGAGCACGCAGATTCCTGGGCATCTGCAGCTCCTGAAGGACATTCCCACAGGTGACTACCAAGGACACCATTCTGACTCAAAAATCTCCTACCTTATTATTCACTGTGAGCTGTGAAAGGGAAGAAAACCACACATTTGCTTGCGAGAAAAAACCCAACCCTGGACTAGGATTCAGACCCTTTCATTTGAGCCCCCAAAACCATGAACACATCTGAAAATGAGATTATTTGCAAAAATCTCTTTTAATCTCTGCATGCCCTGACTTCTCCCTTGCTTATTCCCCTAATTACAGCGGTGATGTGGTTCTTCTTTGCTGGGAGATAATTAAAACTGAACTCAGTGTTACTGATGGCCACGGAGAACCACCAGGACAGCAGGTTTTGTGGACAGGGAGGACCAGGCTTCTGATCTCAGTGCATGCTGGTGACATCCTTGGAGGTGTCACCTGGCATCCACCTTTGGACACTGGAAGACACCATTACTGCTGCCAGGAGCCACCAGGGTCCTGGGAGATGCCTGGAACAGACGTTGAGGCTTGTGCTCCTTGTCCAGCAAGGGAAACTGCTGGGAGCACTGAGTGCCCCCTTTTCGAGAGGTCTGTTCTCTGGTTTTCTGTTTAGTTCAGTTCACTGGCAATGACAATCACCCAAAGGAAAGGCAAGGCAAGACATGGGAGTCAGGAATCCCCGCCAGCTTCTCTGAATTCAAAATTAGCTGTAACCAAGGCAGAAATCATCCTCCCTGTGCTCTTTGCGCTCTCTACCCAGCAGTCAGGAAAACCTGAGGGGAGGTTTTTTGTGCTTTGCTGGATGCAGTCTGACATTGAAATGCAAATACCGCCACATGAAGTCCCTGCTCATTGCAGGGGGGCTGAAATAGATGACCTTTGAAGGTCCCTTCCAACCCAAACCATTCTATGATTCTGTGAATATCTTCCAGCAGGAGCTGTGTCCTGGTTGCTCCCATGGGTGAGAACACAGCCCCTGTGCACTGTGGTTTCCAAGGGGGAGCTCTGCACAGTGGCAGGAGCTGCTTGGATCTGTGGGAGCGACACGACCCCAGAGCTTGGCTGCGTTCCCCCTCCAGGTTTACTCACTGATCTCCAGCTGCCTCTGGATCCTGCCCTTGCAGCGCTCCCGGTAGTCAGTCTGCGTGGCGTTGTACTCGGACATCACCTCCACGAACTTGCGTGACAGCGTTGAGTGCTGCAGAGAGGAGAGGAAGGGAGAGTGGAGTGAGGGTCCTGCAGGAGGAGAGTCCTGCCACCCCCGAGCTGGGGCAGGCTCAGCCCTGAGCACCCCTGCACCTCTAGCAGCCCAAAAAGCATTTGGAGCTCAAAAGCTGGTCCAAGGAGTGTGATGAAGTGCAAGGGGGCAGCAGGTGATGAGGCCCCAGGGGCATGCACCAGACGCACTCCTCACCCAAGCCCAATCCAAGCCCCCAGAAGACAACCTGTGGTGGCAGCAGACCTGAAAGTCATGGCTGGCACCACCCTCCTCACCCATACCACAGCTTGCGGCCAAGCAGCCCGGAGCTGAGGCCACAGCGGTGCCCTGGGTCCAGCCCTGCTGGCCCTGCCACACTGCCAGGATGTGCTGGACCCGGCACAGGCACAGGACGGGCACGCAGCAGTCACTCTGTGGTGCTGGGGGTGGGCGGGGAGGTCCTGGGGGAACCCAGTGCCCTGAGCATCAAACCCCCGACCTGTCTGCAAGCGGCTGTTGGCGGAAGCCCAGGGCTGGGGCTTGGCCAGGGGCAGCTGTCCTCACTCCAGAAGCGTGGTCCCACTTTTCCTCCTCACACTGGAGGGCTCCCCCAGGCACCAGCCCCACAGGGACACAGGGGATGCCTGCCCGCCCCAGGCTGAGTGAGCCGCCAGCCCTGCATGCAGAGCACGCTCATCTCGGGAGGCTGCTTTCCCCTCTCCAGGAAATGCACCAGACAACCTTAGAATTACACTTGACCAGGGTGCTGCTGAGCACTGACACCCCCCCCGAGCTGGCTGCTGCGCCTGGGGAGCACCCATGCTGGGGCCCACCTTGCTGCCTGACCCAGCTGTCAGGATGAGCTCTACAAACAGCCCTGCGGATGGTCAGGAAGGGCAGGACAGAGCATCACATGCATCCTTCATCCAAAGACATCTCTTGAATTAGCCCTTTTCCTGATATGCCAGAAATTGAGTTTCACAGTACCATGGACTCAGAACAGTTGAGGTTGGAAGGGATCTTCAAAGATTCAGTCCAACGCTCCCTCTCCCCCCCAAGTAAGCAGGGGCATCTTCCACTAGATCAGCTTGTGGGAACATTAAAGCCTTTGGACTGCTCCTCAGGGCTGTGGAAGGCTTTGTTTGGAGGTAGTTTTCCTTGCAATCAAAAAAGGGATGCATTTCTTGTTCTTGATAGTGGTTGGGCTGTTTACAAAGATGCAGAAAAACCCATCCCACCACTGGGGGCTTCATTCTGACCAATGACACTTGCACAACACAAAGAACCACCAGCAGTAGGACACGGGGCTCAGCCATGCAGCTCTGCTGGTGCTGGCTGCCCTCACATCATGCCAAGCTCCTTGCTCCCCATGGCTGCTGGTAGCAGCATTCCAAGCACCATGCTCCTGTCCCCTCAGGTGTCCCAGCAGGAAGGGCTGGCAAGGGGTGTCAAAAGCCACCCTTTGTGACACTGATGTTCTGTCATCCTAAAACATGTAATGGTAGCTGGAAACGGGCTGTGGACCCTTCCCACTGCTGGGGGAGAGTGGAGAGGGCGATGACCCAAGGGGATGCCGGCACTGTGCAGCTCATTAGAGCTGTGAGTGCACAGATGGCAGAGCTCAGCCCTCACCGGCAGCTGTGAGCTCACACAGGGCACAGGCAGGGCTCAGGCTGCTCTCCTGCTGCAAAGCAGCAGCTCCTCAGGGCATGAGGGGTGTTCATGACAGGATCATGGACTCACAGAATCATTTGGATTGGAAGGGACCTTCAGAGATGACCAGTCCCAACCCCCTGCCATGGGCAGGGACACCTTCCACTAGAGCACCTTGCTCCAAGCCCCTGTGTCCAACCTGGCCTTGAACACTGCCAGGGATGGGGCAGCCACAGCTTCTCTGGGCACCCTGTGCCAGCGCCTCAGCACCCTCATGGTACCACGTTTCTCCCCTATGTCCAACCTCAACCCACCCTCATCCAGTTTAAACCCATCGCCCCTTGTCCTGTCCCTGTAGGCCCTGCTCAAAAGTCTCCATCTTTCCTCTAAGCCCCCTTGAAGTCCTGAGCAGCCACAGGAAGGTCTCCTTGGAGCCGTCTCTTCTCTGGGCTGCACAGCCCCAACTCCCTCCCCTTTCTCCACAGCAGAGCTCTGGATCAGGGAGACCAGTGCAGTGCAGCATCTCTGTAGCGCCAGACATGCCCAGGGCACACGAGCATTCCGGTGTCAGTACACCCAGAGCAGCCCCTTCTCCATGAGACAGCACTGGAGACTTCGTGAAGATATCCTTGTGTTTGCTTTGCAGTTACTCTGAGCCAGCAGCAGCTTGGTTTTTACGGCAGAGACTCAAAGTCAGCTCATTGCATTGCTCCCATGCTGGCAAACCTCACACAAAGCCCCCAGCAGCTCCAGCTTCCACAGGCAGCCTCTGCTCAAGAGGTGCCTGGCCCAAAGCAGGGTTAAAACAGCTCCTGAGCATCATGGCTTGAAATCCAGCAAAGACGTGAGGTGCCACCCAAGCGACTCTTCTTCTGCCTTCTCCACATCGTCTTCCTAAAATCCAGTTCATTCTTATTAAGCTAAAGAGAATCAACATATTGTTTATCTGCAGCCAAATATAGCCTGGGTGTTACATGACAGCCCTTTCTGCTGATCAGTATACCCCACCGTGCCTCTTTTACTTAAGAAGTTATTTAATTTAGGGTTTCTCTTGTCAGATTGTTATTTGATGCTCCCACAGGCATCTCACATATCTGAAAAATACATTTGATTTTTGAAGGAATACAGAGTTTCATGCAAAATGGGCAGGAAAAAGCATTTTAAATGGCTTTCAGTCATTAAATAAAACTACCTGGATAGTCAGGGTAAATAAAAAGCATACCAAAACATACCTTGCATTTGAAAGAAACTCACTAAACAGAAAATGTTAACTGAAGTTAGGAAATGGGGTTGTTGCACCTGGGTCCAGCAACTCTTCACTTCCCAAGCATGGGAAAAGCAGCCCATTGCTGGATTTCCAATGAGCTCACACAGCTCTGGATACCCTCACAGGGCTTTGACACCCCCACAAAGCATCCAATGAAACCCAGAACCTTGGCCTTCAAGGTTTCAAATGAAGAGAAAGACATCTCTAAAGTGCTCATCGTGTGGGGGTGCCGGGGGATGCCAGCCTCCCTCCTGAGCCCACTGTGGGTCACAGCAGCAGCAGAGATCCTACCGCTGAGCTCCCACACTTGTGTCTGTTTCAGGGTTGAGCCCCACACCAGTCAGATAAACCAAGCACAACAGCAGCTAGAGCAAAAGCTGTTCTAAGTAACAAGGACCCAACCTCCTGCTATTTGCTCTGTTATGAACTCAAGATTTGAGAATTCTAGAAACATGGTAAATACTGCTGAGACGCCTGGGAACCTGCGTCATTGGCAATGTTTCTGGGCTGGGGATGCCCTTGAGAGCTGTGTCCCCAAAGCCCCTGCCGACCCCCCCTTTTGCTGCTGGTGAGCTGAACAAGACAGGGTGCTTTATTCAAACTGCTGCTGTGAAACGGGGACAAACAGAGTAGTTTAAATGTAATGAATTAAGAACATAATAACAACCAGCCCTTGCTGTGCCCTGGCAGAAACTGGACAGCAAGTACTATCTACCTGTTTGGGTGTACTTTGGGGAATGATGGACAAGTTCCACGCCTAAAAATAGATAGGACCTCTGGCAATTCAGTACCATATACTGTTTCTTAATGCAAACTCCACGCTGTTTCCCACATGACAGCTACAGCCGGTGCATGGGTCCAGGTGACCCACAGAACAGCGCTGTCAGCCCCTCTAACCCACGCTGCGCGGTGACAGGCAAAGCCAGCAACAGAACCCTGAGACAACACGGCTCTTGTGCCCAGCTCAGCGTCAGCCTCCATCCCATCCCGCGCACGAGTGTGCAAACCGGGCACACAAACCACTGGTCATGGGGTCCCAGCAAGGGGTCAGCATTCCTGAGAGAACGAGCAGCTGCAGGAGCCCAGAGCCAAACCACCCAGGCTGGAAGCCAAAGCCCCAAAGCGGAGCAGTGTGCTTCATCACCCACCTCAGCCTCCCAACACAGCGGCTCCCACTGCTGCGCAGAGGAGCTCCTCTCCCTCATTACCTGCAGAGCCTAAAGAAATGCTCAGAAATAGCCAAATTACAAGAAAATCTCCCACTTCCTTGACTGAATAGTGCATGGCTTGGGCTGTTCAGCTGTCAGAAGAGACAGCTCTGGGGGACCTCACTGCAGCTGTTCAATATATATACATATATATAGGCAGCTTACAGGAAAGATGAAGAAAGACTTCTGACCAGGGCCTACAGGGACAAGACAAGGGGTGATGGTTTTAAACTGAATGAGGGTTGACTGAGGTTGGACAGAGGGAAGAAATGTGGTACCACGAGGGTGCTGAGGCACTGGCAGAGGATGCCCAGAGGAGCTGTGGCTGCCCCATCCCCGGCAGCATTCAAGGCCAGGTTGGACACAGGAGCTTGGAGCAAGCTGCTCTAGTGGAAGGTGTCCCTGCCTAAAACTATGGCAGGGGGCTGGAACTGGATCATCTCCGAAAGTCCCTTCCAACCCAAACCACTCTGGGACTCTTTGTGGAGCAGAGCCCTGAACCCCACTCTCCTACGTGCCAGGATGATGTCCCAACTGCAGCGTTTCAACATGGAGCAGGTATAAACCCTGCTCAAATACGGCCCTAGGCTACACAGCACCAGTCTGTGACCACCCCTGGTTTCCTCAGACACTGCAGAAGTAACACCTTTCCCTGGGAAACATGGGCACACCATGGGACAGCCGCCGTCCACTGCCACCTCCCTGCTCTCCCCTCCTTGCCACTGCCATTCAACACCTTCATTTGAGTTGGCAAACAGCTCCTGAAGGGCACAGTGGAGAACTCAGCAGAGCAGAAAGCCCAGTGGGGGTTTCACAGCACTGCTGTCAGCACGCTGCAGTGTCTCCAGAGTGGTAGATGCAGAGATGCTGCTTCACTGTGTGCTGTTGCACCATCCTTTGGTTTGCTTTTGCTGTGCCCCAGCAATTCTCCTACCCATTTGTTTTTGGGACAAGCCTTTCTCTCGCCCCACAGGTTGAGGACTGGTTCTCCACAGACTTAGGCTCAGCTGTGACAGCCTCTGGTGCAGGGCCAGGAAGATGCTGGGCTCCAAGCTGGAAGCTGCCTCTGCAGAGGTGAGCATTTACCATCACTGTGGTAATGACCCAGCACCTACTGCAGCCCAGGGCAGGTAACACAAGTGGCTTCCCACACTGAAAAGGAGATAAACGGGAAAAGCCAAAATCCCTCTGACTTCACTGCAGAGAGCCTGAAGAAAATAGGATTGTTACTGAGCTGTATTCGTGCACAAACCCTCTGCGAGAGTGCAGCCCCATGCCCAGATCAGCACCCCGGGTGCTGAAGAGCTACACTGGCAGCTCCTGTCACCTTTAGCAGTTTAATGGTTTGCTAAAACACTTTGCTGCAGAACAATGCCTTGCTGCTCTGCTCTGAGACACCTTGCTTTCATCCACATCCTCCAGTAGAACCAGCAAGGACAAGACACTGTAGCCTGCCCTGCAGTGATGCAGAGCCAGATTCCACTGATGGAGCAATTCCCAGGTCTCTCTTGTCTTGCTGGGTGCTCTCTCACCAAGGGATCACCCGCAGGTTGGCCAACCCGCAGTAAAAACTACACACATCAACCCTCCATGGTGAGGCACAAGACAAAACTTCAGCCCAGCAGGCCTGCACAGTGCTCTCTGAAAGGCCACCCCTCTTTTAAGGCTAGAGTGAAATTTTGGTGAGTTACCCAGCTGCACCAGTGAGCCTTGGGCTCACTTAAGAACTGCTCAAGCATCCTTCCAGAAACACAGAGACTTCAGGTTTCTGAACACACTGAGGGCAAACATTCTCCCCCCAAAGCTGGAACTTCAGAGGGTGTATGTGCTCCAGTCAAAACCACCTTCAGTGAGATGCTTAATGTGGATGTGAAGAAGCCCACCCGTGTGTTCATCCACGCAGACATCCAGACTTGCACACAAGGACAAAGCACACTGCTCTCCCCTCCGCAGCTGCCTTTCTGCATACTTATGTCACAGGTCCTTCAGGCTGGCTTTTGCACTCACCTATTTGGCAACATGCTGCATTCCTTTGCCCAGTATTTGCACACCATAACTTGACTGCTTGTCGTGGTTTAAACCCAGTCAGGTAACTTGCCCACTCACTCCCAGTGAGTGGCGCCGAGCTGACAACAATCGAGGTCCGTGTCCGTCTCCCCCCCCCGCCTCCCCGCACCGGGGCTCTCCCCTTCCCCGCTCCCGGAGGAACGGGGAGGAGGATTGAGAGAGTGCAACTCCTACGGGTTGAGACAAGAACAGTCCAGCAACCAATGTACAACACAAATCACCACCGCTACTATCAGCTACAACAATGATAAGGGAAAATAACAAGGGAAGAGAACAGGATACCACCGGCCAAGAAAACGAGTTCCACCTGGAAGCCCGTGTCCTTCCGGGTAACTCCCAGTTACTCCCCACCCCGGCCATGACGTGCTGTGGTATGGAATACCTCCCCGGCTAGCCCGGGTCAGGCGCCCCGTCTCTGCTTCCTCACAGCCTCCCCTCCTCCCTGGCAGAGCATGAGCCTCACAGAGTCCTTGGTCAGGGTAAACATCACTTAGCAACAACCGAAAACATCGGCTTCACCAACACTGTTCTCAAGCTGGAAGTCAAAACACAGCACTGCACCAGTTAACACAAAGGAAAAACATGACTGCTACTGCGGAACCCAGGACACTGCTCTAAAGCCAAGCCCTCCTCTCCCATCACCTCTGGGATCACAGAATCCCAGAACTGTTAGGGTTGGAAGGGACCTCTCGAGATCACCCGGTCCAACCCCCCCTGCCACCCAGAGCAGGTCACACAGGAACAGATCCAGGTGGGGTTTGAATGTCTCGAGAGAGGGAGACTCCAGCCCCTCCTGGGGAGCCTGTTCCAGGGCTCTGCCACCCTCAGTGGAAAGAAGTTTTTTACATTGAAGACCCCTCAACTACCTCCAGCCGCTTCCTGTCCTCCCCATCCCAGTGCCACAGGGCAGAGACTGACCTGAGTTTTCCTTATCCGCAAGTCAGCAGATGACCTGTTCAGTCCTTCCTCTTGTTCAATGCTCTGCTCAATACCTGGTCAGGGTAGAAGGGCATAGGTTATTTCATGCTGTTTGGAGAAGGAAAATGGATTGTTTGGCAAAGGGACTGTACAAGACTGATACCTGTGAACCGAGGAGCACCTGGCACTGAGCAGTCCCCAGCTCCTGACCCTAGCCAGCAATTTAGCCTGGACTGGCAGCAAAGCCCCATTCCATTACTGCAAAGCACTCAGTGCCTGGCCACCAGCTGAGGCTTGGTGCTGTGGAGGGCAGCACCTTCGTCCCCCAGGCTGGTAAGCGAGGATTTAAATGCAAAACTGATGGAATGCTTGGGTCTGATCTCCACACTTTACAATATACAAACAACTGGAGGGACCTTATCGGTGCCTACAAGTGCCTGACAGGAGGATGGAGCCAGGAGGGGGCTGGGCTCTGCTCCCAAGGAACAAGGGATGGGACAAGAGGAACCGGCCTCAAGCTGCACCAGGGCAGGTTTAGACTGGAGATTAGGACAAATTTCCTCCCCAGAGGGCGCTCAGGCATTGGAACAGGCTGCCCAGGGCAGTGCTGGAGTCACCATCCCTGCAAGTGTTCACACACTGTGGAGACGAGGCACTCAGTGATACAGGTTAGTGGTGGCCTTGGCAGTGCTGGGGTAAAGGTTGGATTGATGATCTTAAAGGTCTTTTCCAAGCTGGCTGATTCCATGATTCTATGGAGTGCTGTTCTCCCCCTGCTAGGCGTGAGGAGGAATCACAGCTAAAATGTCTCTGCAAAATACCAAAGCTCAAGACTTCTCCAAGGACCCTAAAAAGATGTCCCAGCTGCCCATTCCTGCACAGGCAGGACCTAGCAGGATGATGAGAACATGCTTCACCTTGCTGCGCAGTCCTCTGCAGCAAAGCATAGCTTTGCCCTTTTATGCCCGGTAATGCAGCTAAGTGAGATGAATTCTTCTCTTGTCCAAAACCCATAAATGACAGCAGGCAGCAGCACTGCCCTGCTCTGCATCCCATCATGGTTTGGGCAGGGAGAGGGTGGGGGAGGCAGGGCAGGAGGTCCAGCACAGAGCAAGGCAGTGCCAACCTGCTCCTTGAGGCCAGCTTGGGACACACTCATTCAAAAACTGAAATTCAGGGACTTCAAAAGCCTGTCAGCAAGCTCCCATCAGCAGGCTGGCCCAGCATGCAGAGATGCATGGTGCCATGTAGACCACCAGGTGTGAGCTGGTGGTGTCCCTTGAGTTTGGCTGCTGACACCTTCCCAACACAGGTTCCCACAGCCCTCTGTCCCCAACACCTTCCACCCTGGAGCAGGGTCCCATGAGCCCAGTACGGGGCAGGTTTCACCTGAAGCAGGGACTCCCCATTCCCTGGAGCTGCCCAGTATCTCCCCATCACCACCCAGAGTGGCAAGATAGAGCTTGGGACACCACCACACGGTGGGCATCTGTTTCTGCTGTGTGCCGGGTAGCGTGGGGGGCCCCACAGCAGCACCCTGTGGAGAGCATCAGCACTGTGAGGAGGACTGTGGGCCTGGGGAACCCTTTGTGGTGCTGGAAGAGGGTGTCCAGCAGCACAGCTTGCTCTGGGGAAGGGCTGGAGAACATCAGCACAAATTCTGCACTCCCTCCTATTCCCTCTTGGAACTAGCATCTGACCTCCAGCTTATGTGAAAGGCCCTGTCTCACACAGCCTGATGGCCACAGAACTTCTCTGTGCACGCTCCTGCCTGTGAGCACACTGCCTGCTGCCTGCCCAACATATTCCGTCAGCAACTGGTCTCCCTCCGCGTTTGTCACAAACTGCTCCCTGTTCCCAAGGAACAGTATTAGCAAACATTGTGCATTTATGATCATTAATAAATTCACATTTTCCCAAGAAGCCGGTAATTAGAATGAGCCACTGCATGAGCAACGTCTGTCCTAAAGAAGTTCATTTGTTGCCAGCAGATGGTGGTTTTGATCAGTCCTGACTGTTTTCTTTCATTGATCATGCTGGCCATGATCTGGGACAAAGCACAAGGACTAATATCTGTTGCTCCAGGTAAAAACGGTACCAGTGAATCTTTTCTGGAAGAAGGATAACAGGAATTGGAGCCTGTCCTGCAATCCTTCAGGCTGCCAAAGCACCCTAAAAAACACGGAACAAACACCTATGGGATGACACCTACGGAAAAGGATTTTTGTTTCGCATGGGCTAAACCCTGTCTCTATCTGGACACCAGGGAGAGATCCCAGTACAGGTGGAGCTCCGGGCCATGGGAAGGGGTCCCCTGGTCTATGAAATGGGTAAGCTGACCCTGAGCATTCATTCCTGAGTCTATGTGAGAGCATGTGTCAGGAGGACAGAGGGTAGCAAGGGGACAATGGAGGTACAAGTCACCTTCTGGCATATATATGGGACATGGCCAAGCCAGTGGTGACAAACGTAGCAAACAGATCTAGCCATATCTAAGTTCTTCATGACGGCAGGGCTCCCATGAAACCCTGGGATTAGGGAGAATGTTGCTCCCATGGGGGAAGTACCAACTCCTCTCTGATCCTTCAGACACAGCCAGGTCTCCTACAACAGTCTCAACCAAATCCCATGCTGATGTCCAAGGCAAATCTGAGCTATGCTGGGATGACCTGCCTCCTACATGAAGATGCTACCATTCTCACCGACCACCTGCATTCCCTGGGATCTAATCTTGAGCTTTTGGGCTCGGCCGAGTGCTGCAGCACAGCCCCAGCCGCCAGCAGCCTGACAGTCACGTTGGTCTGGAGGAAGCAGGGTGGGGGCAGTGAGAATCCCAGGCATCAGGACAGCATGCCCCATGCCAGCACACTGGCCAGAGCTGCACCGGGAAGAGGGACCATGGCTCTCTGCGTAGGGACCCCTTGGTGCTGCACCTGCCTAGGCTGTCTGTGCCAACATGGCTCACCAGGGAAGGGCCAGCTCTTCTTGGAGGCTTGCACATTCTCCAGCGGCACCTCTTCAACAACTCAGCCCTGGCAAACCAACCTTTGGCCATGCTGGGGGTTTGCTCACTGCAAGAGCCCAGCGCCTGCCAGTGCTCACAGCCCCACTCCCTCACCTCCATCTTGGGAATGGGGCACAAGGGGGCAAAATCACAAAGGGCAAATAAAAGCAGCTGGCGGATGCTAGGGGGACAGAAAGTGACATCCATCCCCAGGAGATCCCAGCAAAGTAATGGCAGATGTCTCTTCCCCACGCTCTGCAACGGCTCCCAGCGCCAGCTCAAGCTGACACCAGAGAATACACAGATGGGGCAGGGCTGTGGGTCTGTAACCTGCCCTTTCCCACCCAGAGCAAACCACCACAAAACGGTCTTGACCTGTGTCACACCCCAGGTGCTGCGAGCACAGGGCTGAGATGACAGCCAGGGCCCCATGGCATTTCTGGTCACGGGGGATGAATGGTGAGTGCTGGGCAGTGGAGGCACGGAGCAGGACACAGGGCAGCAGCGCTCCCTGCCTGCTGCACCCCCTGCCCAGCGGAGGGCAGCGGGCAGAGCTCCACAGCAGCGTCACAGGCAAATACTCACTCTTTAGCTTGGAGCGTACTTTGTTTGCCGTCTTCTTTATGTCAGACATCAGCTCTTCCAGCTCCTCCTTCGTTTCTGAAGAGAAAAAAGGAAACACAGATGTTTTGGAGACTGCTAAAATCTGCTGCCCGGCCCCTTAGCATCTGGAGACGAGTACTGCAAGCACTCCCAGCTCCAGACTGGGAGCACTTCCACCCCAAGCACGCTTGTTGGGCTCTCCTAATGGTCCTGAGCCTGGAAATAACCAGGCTGGTTGGGCAACGAGAGAGGCAGGAAGCCCTCCTGCAGGACCACCTGCCCGCACAGCCCTAACCTGCCCTGTACCCAGTGTGCTGCAGAAAGGGGAAGGGAATGGATACACAATCCACAGTGATGGTTCCTGCAGTGAAATGAAAACCACTGCTGGTGACCAAAAACCTTCTGCTCAGCGAGGCATTCAGCCCTGTGGAGAAGGACTCAGGGATACTGTTGGGTGACAACCAGGACATGGCCCAGCAGTGTGCGCTTGCAGCCCAGAAAGCCAAGTGTCTCCTGGGCTGATCACCACCAGCGTGACCAGCAGGTCGAGGCAGGGGATGCTCCTCCTCTGCATCCAGCTCAGGGGCCCCCAGCTCAAGACATGCATGGACCTGGTGGGTCCAGAGGAGCCTCCAAAACGGCCCGAGGGCTGGGAGAGCTCTGCTGTGTGGAGAAAGGGGAGGGAGTTGGGGCTGTGCAGCCCAGGGAAGAGACGGCTCCAGGGAGACCTTCCTGTGGCTGCTCAGGACTTCAAGGGGGTTTAGAGGAAAGATGGAGACTTTTGAGCAGGGCCTGCAGGGACAGGACAAGGGGCGATGGGTTTAAACTGGACAAGGGTGGGATGAGGTTGGACATAGGGGAGAAATGTGGTACCATGAGGGTGCTGAGGCGCTGGCACAGAGTGCCCAGAGAAGCTGTGGCTGCCCCATCCCTGGCAGTGCTCAAGGACAGCTTGGACACAGGGGCTTGGAGCAACCTGCTCTACTGGAAGATGGCTCAGCACACTGGTACCAAACTGTGCCCTGCCTGTGCAGCCTGTGATGCTGTGCACTGCAGAAAGCCTGGGTGGTGGCACCAAATGCCCTGCGCTCACCCCATGGGCTTGTAACTGGCTTGCCAGGGATGTAACTGTGCCCCAACCATGGTACCAGCTAATCCCAAAACTCAACCTTGACACCAGCAGGCTGCAATATCTCAAGATCCATATACAAAA
The DNA here is from genome assembly GCF_034315485.1 of Pezoporus occidentalis. Lineage (NCBI taxonomy): Eukaryota > Metazoa > Chordata > Aves > Psittaciformes > Psittacidae > Pezoporus > Pezoporus occidentalis. Next base: position 60,435 of record NW_026915495.1, read on the forward strand.
GAACATACAAACCACCTGTCATTCAAATGTGACTTCTAGAGAAGCTGCTACCCCAATGCTCCCTCTTGATTTTGATGAGATCAACACTTACTTAATTAAATAGACTTTGTTTAATAGACTCTAGGCACATTATCTGAGTCATACCAGTGGCTGTGGTAGCTCTGTGCCATACACTCCCACCTGCCAGTCACAGGCATAATGAGAAAATCATGATGATGGGAACGTGCTGGGTGAAGGTCACATCCGATGGATGGCTGCATTCATCTCTGACTCAGAGCTAAGAGCTTCGATGCTATTGTGTAAAGGAAAAAGGGAACACGTCTGCCAATACCTTCACCCCAGGCTCCAGGTATTCTGAGCAAGCCAACGCAGCACCTTTCCAGGGAAAGCGGTACAATTACGTATGAGCCAGAGAATAAGCACAAAGGCAGGGAAGGAAGAGCTCATCCCCAGCTGGAGTTCTCATTTGACTAATTATTTATTTCCCCCCCCCATTCCTGGGAAAACTTGTGTTTGATGAAGAAATAAACCAGCCCAGGCTGAGTAACTGCCTGCACCCAGACAGGCTGGGGCCAGCTCACAAGGAAGCAAAGACCCAAGAGTGCTGGGGGACAACAGGCTGCCACGAACACAGGGTCAGGCCAAGAGCCAGGCTTGTTCACCGGCAAAGGGGAAAGCCAGAGGGGCTCCTACTGCAGCCTATGACTACCCAGCAGGAGGATGGAGAGAAGCTGGAGCTTCCTGGAATCCTTGGAGGATTCAGCTCCTTGCCGAAGCCTGGAGGAGCATAGGGACAGGACAACCAGCAATGGGCCAAGCTGGGATAAGGAAAATTCAAATTAGACGTTAGGAAAAGAAAATGTCATCATGAACGAGGTCAAATACTGGACCCAGGGAGTATGTGAGCTGTCCATCCTTAGGGATATCTTAGCATGTGGCTGTGGGCGAAGGCCTGAGTAACCTGACTTGCTGGAGGGTACTGGACCAGGGACCACCAGGGTCCCTTCCCACCCATATCCACCTTTGGTCCTAAGAAACAATTTCACATAACTCACTGCAATGTCATTTCCCTTCTTCCTGTCAATGTGGGCTGAGGGATTTGCTTCAGTGATACCATCACAGAGGATGCACAGGGCAAGCGGTGAGCACAGGTGAGAATCTCCCCAAGCTGGCTGCTCAGGAAGGGGACAGGACCACGTGGACAGATGGAGGGGACACGGGACAGGGAGCTCGGCTGCCTTTCCTCAAAATATTTCCAACTGAGCAGCAAGGAGAAAACACTGCTGGCTGGCTTTGAGTCACGGGATGTGCGAGGATTACTTGGCGACCTGGCAGCACAGATTGCCCAGACAATTATTTTCACTTCCATAGCGTCTGTTTAAGTGACTCATTCAAATCTATTTAACTGTTCATGGCGAGTAACATTCAGCAACAGGAAGCTCAAGTACCACAACATCACCACAGCTACGGTCACCCCGGCGAGCAGAGCAGCACTGAAGGGCAAGATGTGATGGTCAAGAGGCCAGGCCCCCACATCCCACAGCCCACCAGGGATGTCTGTTCCACTCCTGCTGGCACCGAGCACAGCAGAGGAGCAGGGATGTTCCCATGGTCACCAGAGCCTGTGGCCACGTCCCAGGGGTTCCTGGGAGTGGGGAGGAGGTTTTGGTCTGGGACTGAGACCTGGGCCGTGACCTGCCCTGGAGGGGAGCTCAGGAAGCACAGGGGAGGTGGGGTGCACACAGGGGAACAGGCAGCAGTGGAAGCTCTTTCTCCTCCTCCTGCCAACAGCAAATGGGCACCTGCAAACGCCCAGCCCAGGCTTGTAACACCTCTCGGCTCCATCGCAGCCTCAGCTACTTGGGAAGGAGGAAAACCCAACTCCCCTGTGTCACCTTCCCACATCTCTCCAAGTTCCCAAAAGCTTCTCTCAAGCAACAGGAAAAGAGGCAAACACAAGGAACTGGCACCCAGAGCTGCCATGCAGGATGCTCCTCAGGGCAGGGAGGAGAATCCCGCCTGCAGCCCAATGCAGATGGATCGACGGAGGGAGGGACAAAAGGAGAGACGAAGGGAGGGACGGATGGATAGATGGAGAGCAGCCCTGCAGAGGACTTTCCAGCTGAAGTCCCATTTGCCAAAAGAGATTTGGGATATCAATGACCTCCGTGCAGTCCTTCAGTTCCCAAAGGCTGATGACCCTTCCTGGAAATGGAGCTCAGAGTCTGACATTGCAACTTATTTATTCAAGCTCGGTAAAATGGGACAGAACAGGGGAGCACACAGAGGGGTGGGCAGGAGAGAGCTGAGCAACCATGAGCAGAGCCAGGATTGTCTCTTCCACACAGAAGCAACACAAGGAGCTGCAGCTGCTTGCTGAGCTGCAGAAATAGGACACACCAATGCTGTCCATCTGCCTTTGCCAGAAGAGAGGGCACAGAGACATCCGATGCCATCATGGAGTGCTAGCAGCCCTGGGATTTGTAACTTCCAGCGTGGCAAGAGGGACAAATCCTGCCGGAGCTGCAGCAAGGAGAGGCACTGCCAGGGATCAATGCCAGCGTAAGACATCACAAGGTTTTTACACAGGTGCAGAACAGAGATGATGCCTGGAAGGGTCTAAGAAGCTCTTACAGACCCTCTGGGACTAAAAGTGCTCACTAAAACACATCATCTGCACCACCCGGCTGCGTTTGGAGGTGACTTGCATCAGACTAAAATTGTACCTCTTGACTTTTCAGGTCCCTAAAAAAGGCAGGTGACACCTTTTTAGGTAATTAAAAGGTGATAACATCAGTGGGACTGCACTTACAAAACACCATTCTGTAGTAGCAGTGACGGATCATGTTTCACACACCCTGCGAACCCAGTGTGCTCCTCACAGCTGCCAGTTCAGTTGGGCAAAGGTGCTGAGCTGCTGTGGTCACCAAGAAACATGGAGAACAAGTCCAGTGGCTGGACACTGAGAGCTCTGCAGCAATGGAGTAACCCTTTCACAGCCGGTTGCTGAGCTGGGCAGCAGCTGAGCTTCCCCCTCGGGTGTTCTCATCCCACAGCCGTCCTCCTCTGGCTGCTCCTGCTGCTCCAGGCTGGCCCCAGAGCCAGAAACCCTCCTGGGAAACAAACCTCAGGATGAAGGGAGAGCTGTGCTGTGCACTAACTGCTTCTCCTGCAGCCATACTTGTTGGCTGCATATAACCCCATCGGCACAAATGAGGGGATCAAAGTTCACTCATAACAAAGCATTTTGGTGATGAACCTGTGCAAAAGGCGGAGGAGACAGAGGGTGCAGCACAGTGCCTGCTCCCGGTTCCTCCCTTTCAGAGCAAGTGCTGGTCAGGAAGAGCTAGGGATGAAGGGGAGCCATGTAACCCTGCCTGGACACATTCACGTGAGCTCAAATCCAACTTGTGCAACCACACAGCTCCCAAGATCTGCTGCCCGTCCTGCCTGCAGCAGGCTCCCAGAACCACCTGCCATCACAGCCACGGAGGGAACAGTTCGTATGCAGCAGCAAACCTTGTGGGACCTGCAGCTTGCCTCCAGCATCCCCAGCCATGCTGGTGCTCCAGCTTACAGCAGGAGGTTGCTAAGCTGTCAGGAAACAGCAAGCAGTGATATCTCAAAGCGGGGGGGGAGGATCCCTTTTAATTGATTTCTCAACAATAATGATGTACCGTGACTTACAACGCCAGCTGAAGAGCATAGTTCTCTTTGCACAGCAATAAGGTCCTACTAAAACACAGCTCAAAGCAAACAATAGGCCTGATGAAGGCACATAGCTTCCCACACAACTGACCTGGTAGGTGTGGGGTGGGTGAGGGCAGCAGCTGCAGCCAGCAGCCCTGGGAACTCCCCATGGCCCACCAGTGAGCTGCCTCCACGAGGGGCACCCAACTGAGACCTCAAAATGTACGTGAATGAGCAGCTTTGAGTGGCTGCCCCCACCCGCTGCAGATGTGCCCATCCATCAGAGACCTCCAGCCCCGGGTGTCTCACAGCATCTTTCACAAGGTTTCGGGGCCCCCACCTCTCCAAGAGCAATACTTACCTGGCTGATGAGCAAACAGCTTGCTTTCCTCCCTGTCCCCCCCATGGCTCTCCTCAAGCCTCTCCACCCACCCCAGTTAGCTCCAGGGTGGCACTCCATGCCCTCAGGACCTTTCCTGCATCAACACCTTGCCCCTTAACTGGCTGCTCCCACCCCACCTGGGGCCACATGCACCTCCCTGGGGAGCTGCAGGAGGGATGCAGGGTGCAGTGGGATGACAGGGACAGGGCTCACAGGCAGCAAAGCTGACCTGGCTCTCCTGCAGGCACGCAGCAGGCAGAGGTCCCAGGTAAAGATATTTTTACACCACCAGGCTGCATTAATTGTATTACCCTCCTTTCATTCTCTCAATTGAATTCCACTTCAAATACTCCATTATTTTCCCCAGAAGGAAGGTTGGGTTAATCAGTAATTACTCAGCTCATTCCCCATCTCTTCTCAAAATCCAACACTGTGCTACCTCCCAAGCTCCTGATGCTCATAAAGTATGTGGAGACTTGCTGGAAATGAACACTGAGGCACCATCTTACTCAGCTCTTGGAAAACTTCCTGATTGATAACTTCAGACTGGACCCAGCAGTGTCTATTTTTGGTACTGACTGTTTAGCAACAACCAGAATTACTGTTGGAACATAAGAATTTAAACCATCATAAGATACATCATGTGCTTTCCCCTATGTTTCTGTCCTTTCTGCATTATTCTCCCATTCTCCTTCATTTGCAGGCGTTTCACACCAGTTCAGCCCATACTTTGGGCTGCTGCTTGCTGGGTTTTCCAGCTGCCTGCCACTTCCATCTCTAGCTTCTGTGCCACTGGGAGAAAGTGGGAAAATATTCTTCTCCTTCCCACTACCTATGGGAAAATGGGAGACCAATGTATACCAATGGCAAGTAAAACTCCAAAAGGAGGAGTTATAGAAAAGTTGTAAGAAATGCGTAAGGATGCATTGAGGATATAATGCTTTAAATTTATTGTGTGCACACATGATATAAAGGAGCAAGTCATGGTCATCTTGATCATCATGAACCAAAGGTTCTCACTTTTTGTCTTGTCTTCAGTTCCCCATTATCTGCTGAGACAAAATGGGGATTCTATGGTTCTATGACATGCGCTGCCCATGGCCCATCCCCAGGCTGGCTGCCTGGTTATTCCACTGTTGTGGGTCTCAGTCCCCCTCACCCCTGACTTTCCCCATTCTCCTCACCCTGGACCCTGAGCAGGGCAGTGGCCACCTGATAGCTCCCAACATCAGATGGAGCTTCCACCAGAAGACTTGGCAGGGCAACACCCTGACCAGGTCAAGCAGTTGTTGCAACCTGCAGCTGTCAGGTGTCAGAGCAAATGCCTTTGGGTATAAGGAGGCCAGGAAGGTCCCTAAGAGCTACCCACTGCACAGCAGCCCGCTGCATCTCCGTAAACAGCAACTCACAAGCAGTAATCACAATGCATTTCATCAACAAAGGGCTTTGGTCACTGGAAGGCTTTAGCAGCAGCCCAGGTCACAGAGCATCAGGAGAGGCAGCAGGAAAGGTATGGAAAATGTCAAAAAGGGGAAAACAACACCTCACAGCTACGGGCGCTCGCTCAAGCATCCTTTTCATAGAGCCACGGACTCAGCACGGTTTGGGTCGGAAGGGACCAGTCCTCCTGCCACCACCACCCCACTCACTCCAGCACCAACCCATCCACGGCCCCTGTGCCCCTGCAGGCACCGCTGCCTGTGAGCCCCTCCTGCCTCCCACTGCCCGAGCCGTGCTCAGGGCTGGGAGCTGCGCCGTGCCAGGCAGTGCCGACGTGCTCCCCGGCACGCTCACTGCAGCCGCCCGCTCCTCCCCAGCACGGCGTCACCCGCCTGTCACCAGCTGCCTTCTCCATGGCTCTCATTAATTCATTGGAGGGAAACCTCTGATGGAGAAGGAACAGGGAATCCTAAAAGCAAACCGTGCTTGTTCCCTGCTTCACCACTCTCACCTTCCCTCGTTGTCCTTGCTCCGTGCTCCTCAGATAAGGGCAGGTTACCTCTGACTGCTTGAAATAAAGCCTGAGAAACTAGGAACGGTGGGAGGAAGGGAGGAAAACCAACTTAACAAAAAAGATGAAACGACACGGTGTGAATGAACAAAAAACAACAGAGACCCTACAAAATTACCTCAAAACAGCGCAAGGATGCATTCGGGCTGCTCAGAAAGGAAGGGGGAAATAGAATGGATGCAGGTTTGGGATTGCACGGACCTACTGCCAAGTACCCATTCACCCTCCTCGGGTCTCACACAGGAAATAGGGACAGTTCTGTGCACTGTCTGGCAGTGGTCTGCACATTTCCTCCTTGGCTCACCCGTTCCCTCCCGGCCCCTCATCTCTGCAGCCTCCCCTCACTACCCTGGCCTCGTCTGTCTCACTTAATTACGGATTCCCTTGCGCGTTCCCTCCCTCCCCACGCTGGATTCCACCCTCCCCTCCCACTTCACTCTCCAGACTCCTTTCTTTGCCAGGATTTGCCTTCAGCATTCGCAGCACGGCCCTTATTAGCTCTTAGCTAATTGCCCAGCAAGACAGCGGGCTCTGCCCTGCCAGCTCACATGCTTTGCCCCAAGCATCTGCTGTTGGCACCTCCCTGCCCAAGCACTGTTACCTGTCAAACCCTTTGCATACTTAAAACAAAACCTCTTTAAAATTTAACTCCTGTGCAAGTGAAGGCATCCGCAGGCAGTCCCTGCTGCCACACCACTGGCAGGAGCAGGCCCTCACACCGGAGCATAGCTCAGAACTTATTCTCCCCGGGACCTCAGCAACCCCGATGTGGCCACAGGAGCCCTTCTCCTCCCCAGCTTGCCCAGGAAAAGACATCCCTGTCCCTGCAGGGTGGTATTTCTGCCTTTTAGACAGCATGTTTTATATTCCCAGGGGGGATCCTCAGGGAAATCACAGACTCACAGATCGGTTTGGGCTGGAAGGGACCTTAAAGCTCATCCAGCTCCAACCCCTGCCACGGGCAGGGACACCTTCCACTAGAGCAGCTTGCTCCAAGCCCCTGTGTCCAACCTGGCCTTGAACACTGCCAGGGATGGGGCAGCCACAGCTTCTCTGGGCACCCTGTGCCAGCACCTCAGCACCCTCACAGGGAAGAGCTTCTGCCTAAGAGCTCATCTCAGTCTCTCCTGTTACAGGGGCACAGACACCTCATACTGGGGTGTCTTCTAAATGTCTGTGGCCATGGCCAGGGTATGCTGGGTCACAAAACACGGCTGTGTCCCCCACCCTGCACACTACAGTCATAGTGCACCCTGCTCCTCCTCACCAAACCCTAATAAACAGAGGCTTTTCCTCATTAACTGCCTTCTTCCTAAGTTATCCTTTCCTACGTTTCTGGCCCATGGCTCTGAACCCAAATTATTCACATGCAGGGGCTGCTTCACACAAACACATAGCCAGCTCCTGCACTTGCATCAAAACATACACTGCAGTTCCACTGCAGCTCTTGCAGGGACAGCAGTGTTTCCCTCCAAGCCCAAACCCTAACTCTAACTCTCAGTGTACACCAGCTTTACCAAATGCAGGGGAGGCTCAGGAAAGACAGCAGAAAACTCCAGCTGTTGCAGATGTGCAAAGGGCACTGCTGCTGAGCATGCTTCAGAGGGGTGGTCCAGCACAGCTCCGACGTAAAGCTGGGGTCAAGAGAGGTGAAGGTCTTAACTAAAGCAAAACGTGCAATAAAGGAAAAGCAGCAAGGAGGGTATCTTGTCATTGCCTGCAGTATGGAGCAGGCAGGGATTAAGCAGGGACGTACAGGTGTATCACACACATGCCATCAAGCTGGACACAGGGACCAGATGATTAAAGAAGCAGAGTCAGATTGGGGGAAAAGGATGAATGAGTCTCATGCAGGGGTCACTCATCAATTCAGTAGTTTCAATAAGAGCTTGCAGGCTGGAGGGAAATCCATTCACCAGCCTGCAGAGGCAGCACAGAGAACTGTGCTTGCTTCACCTCTCTGATTTAAAGGCACACTTGATTAATGACAAAACCAGCCTAAAAAGCAACTACAGAGATACTGAAAAAGGACAAATCTCAGCTGGTTCCTACGGACAGCAATAAGCCAACAGCCAAATACACCTCCAGGTCCTTGTATCCGCTTGCACACTTGGGAGGACAGCTAGCAAGTAAGGCAGCAGTCGACAGCCAGACAGTTCATGCAGGGAACAAAGGCATCTTCTTCTTGGGAAGGGCAAATCTGAGCAAGAATCGGGCAGACAACTGCCTCCCTAAGCTCAACACAGCACCGTGCTGAGTACGGGCAGGGCAGACAAAAGGGGGCTGTGATTCCACCTCCAAACACTGCACTGACTCTGTGTCCCAACAGCACTTCCACATTTCCCAGATGGGGATGTACAAGAGAAAATTAAATGAAGCAGAGGCTCGAAAGCAGTATTTCATCAAAGGGCTGGAGCAGCTCTGCTCTGGAGCCAGGCTGGGAGAGCTGGGCTGGGTCAGCCTGGACAAGAGAAGGCTCCTCAAGGGGAGACCTTAGAGCAGCTCCAGTGCCTAAAGGGGCTGCAGGAAAGCTGGAGAGGGGCTTGGGACAAGGGATGTAGGGACAGGCCAAGGGGAATGGCTTTAACCTGCCAGAGGGGAGACTGAGATGAGCTCTTAGGCAGAAGCTCTTCCCTGTGAGGGTGCTGAGGCGCTGGCACAGGGTGCCCAGAGAAGCCGTGGCTGCCCCATCCCTGGCAGTGTTCAAGGCCAGGTTGGACACAGGGGCTTGGAGCAAGCTGCTCCAGTGGAAGGTGTCCCTGCCTGTGGCAGTGGCAGGGGTTGGGGCTGGAGGAGCTTTAAGGTCCCTTCCAAGCCAAACCAATCTGGGATCCCATAATTCTATGAATCATTTTATTTGCAATTAAGAGCAAAAATTGGGATGGGAGACCGCCTGGGAATCCCAGGTGCTGTAGGCTTTTTTCCAATAATAACAATGATAAGGGAAATAACAAGGGAAGAGAATACAACTGCTCACCACCTGTCAACCAATACACAGCCTGGCCAAGCAGTGATTTAACCCTTCCGGGTAGCTGCCCCCAGTTTCTATAGTGGGCATGATGTGCTGTGGTATGGAATACCTCTTTGCCTAGTTTGTGTCAGGTGTCCTGCCTCTGCTTCCTCCCGGCTTCCCCTCCTCCCTGGCAGAGCATGAGACTCAGAAAGTCCTTGGTCAGATTAAACATTACTGAGCAGTAACTAAAACCATCAGTGTTATCAGCGCTGCTACCAGGCCGAAAGTCAAAACCACAGCACTGCACCAGCTACCAAGAAGGAGAAAAATGACTGCTACTGCTGAACCCAGGACAAAATTACACATCCTTTCACACCTAATTCTCGAGAGCTGCTGCATTTGATGTGGCTCCACCACTGCAGAAGTGGAACTGCTAAACAGGATATTCTTAAAACTCAGAGGAAAATAAGGTGGGTGATGTTCTGCTTACATTCTTCAAATCACTTTCCCACCAGGCTGCCTTCCTGTAGCACCATAAGCTATTAAAAGCCCTTGCAGTACTGTCAAGGCACAGAATTATCTTCCAGATTGGGAGCTCCAGATTCCTTTTGGTCATGGTGAGATAGATAATCCACACATTACCCACTCTAAGCACCATCTCTGCAAGAATCCAGATGGATGCCAAGAATAAGGCACTTCTTATAGCTGTAGCATTTGCAACAGAAGTTAACATGCCTTGCATAAAAGTGTCCTGATTTTTGACTTGGATTGAACACATATGAGTCACTCAGCTGCATTCTTCTAAAAGCCTTGACCTGTACAGAAAATTCCCAACTTCTCTGTCACACACCCAACCTGCTTAGCAAAAAGGGCATTACAAAGACATAGACATGACAGGTTTTTCTTCATTATTCAAAACCTTTAAGCTCTCAACGGACAAAACATTACTACACCCATCATTTCCAAACACTTTGCAAAGAGTACCCCTCAGCTTAGGATGCCACACACATAGTGTCATCTCCTACCATCACCACATGCTTTTGCTCAGGAGGGCCTAAGCAAAATTTAGGACTCAGCATGAGGTTTGAATTGTCTTTCCTCAAAAAAAACAGTATATGGGGTGAAAAGAACTGACACAGACACTCCAGAGCTCCCTCCAAGCTGAGGTACAACGGGGAAGATGCTCTCCAGCACACAATGAAAGGGCTTTACTGCCTGCATTCAGAGAGCAGATTCAGGGTTGGGGTCTCTCCACTGTTCCTCCTTTAAAAAAAGGCTGCCTCCAAAGTCTCACCATTGCCACGTCTCCCCAGAACCTTTCTGCTAGAAAAGAACCTTGCTTCTTCAATGGAAAATACTCAAAGAGAATGGCCACCTGGGAAGAGCAGCACCTGCAGCTGGGAAGAGCAAGGCAGCATCAGAGCTCTTCCAACGAGCCAAAGGCAAAGGGAGCACAGAAAAATACTTCCAGCATGTCTGCCCCTGCTCTGCTTTTGACCCAGAAACTTCTTAGGAGAAACTTGTGGTTTCCTATCCCCTGATTAATTGAAGTAACCACAGAAACAAACTGCACTGTCTGCCCAGCTCTGCTGCTTGGCTCTAAACAAGCACTAATGTGCACTGAGCTGCTGCAGCCACTCTCAGGGCTCGGCTCCTTCTTGCGCCCAGGTGTTCTTTATCCAAGGTAGAGGTCTTTCTGCTGAGTTTTTTCATGATTACACCTGTTCAGGCAGCACTTAGTCTGAGACATTAAAGAGCAGTCATTTTTTGAAGTGGGAAGTAAGACCTGGAGATAAAACCAGTGAACGTGAAACCCCCAACACAACCCAACACAACCCATCCAGTGCCGCAGACCAACTGCTCAGTAGCATCCTTAAAAACTAAACCAGCTCTAAACCTTTTAATTCTGCAGGAAAAGCTGAGCAATATTAAAAGCATCATCCACAGGCATGGAATGAGTGATGTCGTGACACATGGGAAAGGCTGGAAATCACACAGGCTCTGCACGTGGGCATGTCAGCGTTTGATAACTTCCCACTAAAACTTTCCTCAGGAGCTGTTCCTGTTCATGGCTCTGCTTCCAGGGACACAGGAAGAAGTTTCAACACTTGTACCCACCACTTCTGAGCAGACCCAAGAGGAAAAGGCTTCCCACAGGCTCAGACTGGGAGCAAGGAGGTGACAGCTATGAGAATGCCAGCAAAGAAGCCTTGCTGTAGGAAGTGTTGTGCATGCCCTCAGACTCCCGCTCAACAGCTGCTTTGGAGATAGCTTCCATCAAAACAAGACTAAAACAACATCAAGGGCATTGAAACGAACATCTCTGATCTGACCAGTCTCACACAGGACCAGGAAATGGGTAGGGGGCCCACAGGGTGGGTCCCCTATGTGGGGACAGTAGCACATATTGCCAACAACCGCCCAGAACACTGCCATGGGATCCACCATGGGACAACCTTCTAGCTCTCTGACTCACCAGTGCACTTAGTGGCAGGGAGGAGAGACACTACCCACCTGGGTCTGGGTAGGAACTGCTATAGGGGATTATGAGGTCAATGTGTCTCTCCTAACGGCCTCCACCTCTAACTGGGGAGAAAACAGAGGGCTCTATGGAGGGCTCTAAGGACAACTGGGTACATACAAAGCCCTCCAGAAGCAGGCTGCTTGAATTAGGGACCACCATGCTTTACCACAGGGACAGAATACCAGTGCTCTTCTCTAAGGCAGAGAGTGAACCTGGTACAGAGATCCCTCACCACAGAGAAAAAGTGGAATAATGCTAGTTAACAAATGAGCAGAATTCTCACTCATCCCACGCTTCTCCTCTCAGCTTTCACCTTTTCCAGGGTATGAGGTTTCACTTTGGCATGGATAAATGGTTTCACCTCATCCTGGGGAAGAGTCTTCTCATCCATATTGTCACAACATGGCTGTACTCAGAACCAAGCAACCCCGTTCAGCCCCACTAACAGGAGCATGAGAGAGCTCAAAAAACAAGAGCAGAGATGCTTACCCCCTTTCCAACACAAGGTGCAACATCTCGGTGCCATTTTGCATCTCCCCTCTGTGCTGTACGACTTCTCTTGCTGATGACCATCAGCACCACACACATCTTGCTCCTATTTCCATAGCCTGCCCCTGGGCACTGCCACCAGTACGGGGACACCAGGAAGGTCTTCATCTCCTCTGTTCCTCAGTGCCAAGCTTGTATGTGGCACATGAGCTGTACTTCCCTTCCCATGCAGAGTTACGGTAGATTTCCAGGTCAAAACCACTACTAGCTAAGTGCCATTACCAGCCATGACAACCTCTGGCAGTTATCTGAGCCAGGAATGATGGATTACTCTTCTTATTAGAACTGTAAAAGAAATGGTTTGCAAAGAGCTGGAGGCAAGTAATAAATAGTATCTACACAAGATGGTCTTCAGATACCCAGACCCACACGCTTCAGCTGTGCAGACATCAGTATTTACAGATCAGAAGCCAAGTTAGATCCTACACCAGTTATTAATTATTTACCTTAAAACTAATTAATCATCCATTAACTGTTTGTGAGCTCTTCTACAAGAAGGTACCCTCATGAAGTGACTCAGTGAATGCTTCTAACAGCTACAACTTCACACGATTAAGAAGAAAAATCATTCATGGGAGAGCCCCAGGCCAGAAATCAGAGGAGGCCACATCCCAGCTGCATTTTATCTTCTTTCCCTGACAATTATTTGGCCTTGCCTGCCCCTTCATTTTCTGCCACAGGGTGCTCACAGCAGAATGCTTCCCCAGACACACGTTTTCTTACTTGCAATCAAAGCAACTCTTCTATTTGCATTTTTTGCTAATAATCTGATAACTCAGTTAGGGAAATACAGTTATGCTCCACCTCTGTGGGGCCTGGGAGCTCAGTAACAGTGCTAAGAGACTGCAAGAAGCTTAAACCTATTAAGCAGGCTCTGATGGCATTCAAAGCAAGCTCAAGGTGTACGCTGCCTGTCACCAGATGGCATTTCTCCCCAGTGGACCCACAGGAACTGAAGCAGGACCAGTAGGCAGGTCAGCAAGGCCATGGGTACAGAAATATCACCACAAGGGAAGCACCAGGGCCGTGTACTCTCCTCTGAAAGCCTCCAAACCCAGCGCTGCCCGGCTGGAGCCTCTGCAGCCATCCTGCCTGAAACCACAATAGTTCTCCCCATTCCCACAGCCAAATGCAAACTAAACACCTCTCAAAACCCAAAGGTCTCAGGTTAGGGTGTTTCTGCTGCAACACCGTAGCTCGTCACCACTTTGCTTCCCATCAGCATTCATAAGCTATGTGGAGGTTCTCCACTGCTGTTTAACTCCACTGGTACTTGCAGACACTCTGATACCCCTCTTTTGTCAGAGAAATTCTCATTTATGCTTAATTCGAGGCTGTGCTGGGAGAACCCATGGTCCGACCTCCTAACACTGGGATTGTAAGAAATAAGAGCCAAAAGAGATGGGGACGTCATCTGGCCATCACCATCTGCCACAGCAGTCCCTTCACATGCTTGGAGGTTCTGCAGTTGCTTGAAGAGAAGCTTCCAGTCAAGCCCCCAGCCAAGCCCTACACAGGGTGAGCCCTGGACACATGACAGCTTTCCTCACACGGTACAGCCATGCTTCCATCCCAAATGCACCTGCCGTCACCCCCTGCTCTCCTGGAGCACTGCCATCCAGCACCCCTCTCCTGGGGACAGGATCATTGGCAAAGAGATCTCACAATGTACCCAAAGTCCTCATTGAATAGCGAGCACCATGAGCCCACTCAGGAAGTGGGGCATGAAGCCAATACTTCCAGCACCCCCCAGATTCTAATGGGGACTCCTGTGAGAAGCATAATTTGAACACCCAGGACCATATAGGGGATGATTTCAACATCAAACTGAAGCCCCTGTTGGTCCCACACATCTGGCTCCCACTCACTGGATCCCCATCACTGGAAGTGTTCAGTGTGATGTTGGACAGGGCTTTGAGCAACCTGCCCCCATGGCAGGGGGGCTGGACTGGATGATCTCTGAAGGTCCTTTCCAACCCAAACCACTCTGTGAGTCCATGATTCTGTGGCGAAAGCCAAGCTGCTACAGGAGGGAGGCAAATCAAACACGTGGAGAGACCATTTGTGTGAAGCTCTACATATATTGAACAACAGACCCACTGGGGAAATGGAAACCCTTGAATGAGGGTCACTACTCCTAGTTTACAAATAAAGCCATTAACAGCAGCAGAGACCTTCACATACTGGAAAATAAAGGAGAGAGCTTTGGCACCTTATTAAGCAACTCCAGATGAGATTTGCAAGTTTTACAAATGCATAGACTGAATACCTGAGGCATCTGTGTAATTGATACTGGTATGGGAGAATATATTCCATCAGGTTACTTTGGTTTGATAGCCCCAAAGTCCGCTTTAGCCATCAAAGGTATTCAGATACTTGGGGGCATCACCGATTCAGATTATCATGGGGAGATCAAAGTGATTTTATTGACTAGTGGAGATCAAGATATCTTCATGCAGCCATGAAACCATGTTGCCCAAATGTCAATTTTGCCTGTGTTGAAAACGCAAGTGAGCAAGGGGGAAGCCCCACAGAAAAGTATGGCTCGAGGGAACTGTGGATTTGGATCCACTGACCAATTGAATAGTGGAGCTAAAGTTTGGGTCCAAACACCCAACAGCCCACCCTAACTGGCTGAAACTGTTGCCACTGGAAAAGAAAATGCAGTATCAGTGATTAAATCCAGACAAGAAAAATGGGACTATGTCCCTGCAAATAAATGCTATTTGAGAGAATGCTATTATTATGCTTTAGTTTTGTGTTTTACAGACACTACAGAACCTAGCCATCCTCATATGTCTTATGGCCACTTTGGGTGATGCCATTACCCCAGGAAGGTATCTGAAAAGGACTGACATCTTGCCTGTGCGCTGGAGGTGGAAAAGCAGCACCAGACCTTGCAGACAAGATAACTACACCTGAGACATGAAGGAACTGAATGAACCTTGCCTTCATAGTTAATTCAACGTTTTCCCCAGGAATACATCTGTGGACAACCAGTTTGTCAGGAAAAAGCTATAAACGATTGTCTGCATAACATCAAATGGAATAAGATGTAGTAACTATAGCCAATGCTAGTATTGCTGCTATCAAATGTAACCCTTTTAGTGCTTATAATCTGTGTGCTAATTGCACTGAGAATGTATACAACATGAGTAGTAGTAGTGAGAATAAAACTCTAGCATCCCTCAATGTGCATAACAGTTGCTATTTTATTAACAATATGGAACTGCTGTCTATGGTCCAACCATGAGACATCGTGTCTCACGTGTCTCTGTCACGATCAGGAATCAAAGGACTGAGTGTAACGGATGGGAACCTAGCTGACAGCTGATTCTCTCTCATGACTGAGAGACATAACAAAGTATATGTTTTTGTCAAAGTGTATTTGGTGAAGTATATATGTTTGTGTTCCTCACGACTGCCAATGGAGCTGATCAGCCCTTGCCAGGCAGGCAGCCAGCTCTGGGCAGGCAGCGCGGCTCTGCCTGCACAGGCTGGAGCTGGCAGCTCCCAGGCACTTGCTAGGAGGCAGACCCCGGCCACCCTGCTCTCTGCGGGGCTCCCAGGTAAGGGCAAATGGGCAGCAGCACCCCCTGTGCGGATCCATCATCTCCCTGGCTGCGGAGAAACCGCTATTGGCATCTACCCGCACGCAGCTGGTGCTGCACCCACGCACCGAGCAGGACATGCAGTGCCGAGGGGCAGGCAGGCGGGCAGCAGCCCCTGGGAGCAAACCAGGGGAGCAGTAGGAGTGTGGTGGGCAGGGACCAGGCAGAGGGGGCTGGCACGACGTGTCCTGTCAGGAGAGTAGGCAGGAGCTACATGGTGATGGTGGGCGGTGTTGTGAGGCATAAAACACTGGGATTTTGGGGGGGGAGCTTGCAGGAAAACAGGAGATACTTTCTGTCTGAGTATTTTCTCCTAAAACGAGCGTTGAGAAGTTTTGGAGCAGCATTCTATGATTCAAACACTTGATTATTGCAGCAATCTAAATGTACAGCAGCACGCTGCTAACTGCCTTTTAAAAAAGGAGCAGGATTCTGTTCCAAACCTTCCCCCAAGAATATTTTTTGCCTTACTGCATTGCAATATTAGGCCACGCTCCTGTACACTATTTTTGAGTACAGGGTAAGATACCAGTTTGGGTCTCTAAGCCAAGAGTGGAGATTCTCTCTACTTTCAGCATTCTCCTTGATCTGCCACTCTTTGAGCGTAGTGGTTTCTGCCCCTCTCGGTGCAAACACACAAGCCCCACAGACCCACTGCTGTGCACTGGGCCAGCACAACTGGCCTGCACTATCCTACAGTCTGATTCTAGGTGTCTTTATTTGGTCATTATGCAGAAGTAAAAAGTTTGCAGGTATCTCACAAACTTCCAGCCACACTGTCATAGAATCACAGAATCAGCCAGGTTGGAAAAGCCCTTTAAGCTCATCCAGTCCAACTGTTCCCCAGCACTGCCAAGTCTACCACTAACCCCTGGCACTGAGGGCATCTGCACAGTTTGTGAACACTTCCATGGACGGTGACTCCACTGAAGTTGTCAGGGATGCAACAGGCACCCCATCCCAGCGGCGAGCCACCTACACTGACATCAAACCCACTCTCCTGCTGGTCTTGCCCAGCCTGGTGCTGCTGACACCATCAGGGCTTTGCTCCCTGCACCTGCTCTCCCAGCACTGGGTACCCTGGCCGTCAGCCCTTCGGCCGCTCATCCAGGTTCTCCTCCACGTCTTTATCAGTTGAGGCACATCATTCTCAAACTGTGGACACCCCAACTGACCGCAGCACTAGCATCTGTTCACTCCAGAGGCCAACAGAGCAGAACCAGGGACTCTGCGTTTCTGACTATCACAGCCTGGACATGACACAACCCAATGGGTAAGAGCAGCCACTTCTAACAAACTCCAGCCTCGTCTAGCATAAAGTCTCCTGTGCTGAAGCCACAGCCTCTACTCCTCGGCCCATGACTGCTTACCAAACAAGCCCTGTCAACAGCACCCATGCCAGGCACCTGCCCTTCCTCCTCCAGCAGACCCAGCTCACCTCACTTCTTGCTGTGCGCCTGTTTCTCCACACTGTAAAACCTCCCAGGGTCCTTCAGCACTTGGATTTCCTGCTGCATCCTCCTGCTTGCTCCCACCACTTGCCTAAAATCTGCACTTTAATCAAATCCTTCTCCTCCCCTTCCTTCCACCTGGAACACAGCTGTGCACACCACCCCTGACATCTTCAACTAGCAGTAAGTTAGCTGTAGATCTGGACACTCCTCCCCCAGCACAGCAGGAGCCCCCTGTTATAGCAGTGCCCTCAGAATGATGCTGGGGACCCAGGAAATGACAGGACCCCTGGCCACCCTCCTCTACGTCCTGCCTGCACCCCTGCCCTTCTCTCCTGGCTGTTCCCCTGCACTTGGCATCCCTAGAAAGCCTTCCCCATGCCACAGCATGCAGCAGTGCCAAAGTAATCCTGCAAAGCACAGTAACAGGATTTATGGCTTGCTCATATCAGCCCTCCTAAACTCATTTCTGCAAATAACAGATTATCCCCCCGCATCAACACCAAGACAATGGAGATTCAGCACGAGAAGGCTGAGATCTAGCTGCAAAGCTGGCATTGCATGAGGTCTGCTGGAAAGCATCGTGCTGCACCCCTGGGAGCAGGTCAGAATGGAGAATTCCAGGTTCTGCCGTGTTGTCCTCTGGAGCGAACAGATTTGAGTGCTGCAGCCAGTCTGGGTGTCCACATTTGAGAACGATGTACCCCAGCTGATAAAGATGTGGAGGAGAAACTGGAAGAGGGCTGGCAGCCAGGGTATCCAGTGCTGGGAGAGAGGTTTTATGATGACAAGACCAGTTTCAAGATACTCCTCTCCTGCCTGTGCAAGCAGCACCTCCAGTCTCTCATGGTGCACCAGCCCCAAGGTGAGGGCACATCTCTCTGCTAGGAATTACAGAAACCACTCTCTAAATAACTCAAACCTTCTCCAGCAGATGGAGAGCCTGAACAAAGTCACCCAGGACCTGGGCCTAAAGCCACCACCTTCAGTCTGCACAGCTTAAAATATGAAACCGGAGGTCAAGTGTACGTGGAACTGAGCCCCCCATCCATCCTGGTGCAGAGCCATAATGGGACTGCTTCCAGATCTGAAATATTTATTGGGTCTTCTGAAGCCTGTGGAGATGGGCTGAGCTGACAGGCTGAAAGACACGACTTTGATTTGAAGATTTACATTCCCAGGGGCAATTTATTCAGCGAACAGCATCCATCACGTAACACAGCGACGAGGGCACAGGGAGGATGCAAGACAGAGAGGAGGCGAATGGCAGAGAAGTCCTTCCCAACCACCCCAGAAAAACACCCCAACAAAACCATTACTTCATTCCTCTCCAGCTGGCAACTTGCCACTCAAAGCCACCTCCCCTGGGAAGTGGCTCAGACGAAGGACTGAGGATGAACAGCCTGCCGCAAGTGCCAGGAGCAACAACAGATGCAGCAGCTCACCAGGAAGGACTTTAGGAACAGGTTTACCAAGAATACAACTCAGAAGTAGCAGCAGCCAAGGAGGAATACAGCCCCTTGGCCACTCTGAGCCCATCCAATCCTGACATGATGCTGCCCAACTTGGAGCTGCAAGCACAGGCAGGCAGGCAGGGGCTGTCACCTCACCGGCATGATGGCAAAGCCAGCCAGCTGCCCACCCACCAGGCACCAAAATAAGCCTAGGCAGCAGTGGCAGCATGGATCCAGGAACAGTCTGTGCAGCCACAACAGGGATCAGCAGGAAGGGAGGGGATGGGAGAGGAGGGATGAGCTCTCTGTGTGACATGGGTCCAGCCCAGCACCTTCACCCTGTGTCAGGCAGGTAGGTAGACACAGGGTGGTCTCACACAGACACCTGGACCTCACCTTCTTATGCAAGAACACGTGCAGGAGAGCATCAAGAGCTTACATCTGCCTTAGCATTTAAGAAACAGATTCCAGGAGGATTGTACCTCTGCAGTCTATCAGTGACCCTGAAAAAGCAGCAATGAATTCAGCCAGCAGACATTGTACATCCTTCTCTCCTCCCCCTTCTCCCTCCCTTCTTCCCTCCCTCCCTCTCTCCACTCAGTGCTCCAAGAGCAACTCCAACCACTGTTTATCTGCTTCCCAAATTACCAGCCCAGCTCTGCCCTGATCTTCTGAAGCCCCACTCCAAGGTCCTCCAGCTGCAGCAGGGACTTGCCAGTGGTGCTTAAGGAGAAGCTACAACCTCACACCAAACTCAGCTGCACCACACAGAGCACATCTGCTTCCAGACAAGAATGAGAAGTCTGTGCCTTTCTTTTGATACCCTGGAGGGTGACTAGCCATCATCTTGTAGTGAAAGTTTCACATGATGCTACAGTGCACAAAGATCACTAATAAGTATCTGAGGTGCTCCAGGGGGGAGAAGCAGCACCCCAAATCCTGCACAAACCTTCCCCCTGCAGAGAGCAATGTCTTGCCTTGACTGTCATCACAGGTATCATCCACTTACGTGCTGGGTTCAGCTCTAACAGTTACTTTTCTCCTTCTTAGTAGCTGGTGCAGTGCTGTGTTTTTGCAGTTCCACAAGCGTACCTACCACTGAGCACCTGATCAGACCCACCTGATACATCAGACCCAGCACCTCCTGGACACACCACAATAGTACAAAACACTCATTTTTAAACAAGGTGTGGGCTCTTATTTCACTGCCCAAACAGGTTTTGGCATTATAAACTGAATTTTCTATGATATCAAGGCAAGGTAACACCATAAAACAAAACCATGAGGACTTCCAACGTCCTGGATGCTTCTGCAAGTCATGCCAATGTCACTGTATCCTGTTCACTGCAGATCTCAGACTTTTAAATAGATTATTATGCTTTTAGGCCACAAATGCCCCTTGCAGCCTGAGCTGGGGCTCAGCCCCGAGCAGTCCCTATGCTAGTGCACGCCGTATGAGCCCAACAGCCAGAGGCAAAGCAGTGACAGCTCTTCTCTGAAAACACCCAAACAGACACTGCAAAACCTTACAGTGCGAGTGCAGTTTAACAGAGCCTGAAGGATCACTGTCAGCAGTCTGAGACACGTGAATTTCCTTGAGAAGATCCCTCATTTCCAGGCTTGGCCAAGTACATTTTAGCTGAGGAGCAGCTGCCAGGAGAGGGGAGGATGAGACAATTTTGCAAGCACCGAGTTCTTCCAAGCAATTTTCAATATCTATTGATTTGTCCCAGGGCTGGACACAAGAAAATGTGTGCACAGCAACCTCCTGGGAGCTTCAGAAACAACTCACAGTTAGAGACAAGTGCCCTGGAAGGGACAGACTCTAGCCAGCCAGTAGCAAAATGTCCTTCAAGACAAGGAAGGTCGGGTCACAAGCGCACACTCAAAGGTGAGCTGCACCATTCCTGGGCCAAGCAGGCGATGCTCAGCCTGTTCCCTAACTGCTGCCTCTTCCCCATCCCCTCCCCAGGCAACCTGGGGCAAGACAATGGCCAACAGCACAAAACCAGCCGTTTGCTCTTTTCATCCTCCACCCTTCAGGAATTCCCTCCAGCAGCCTCTCCGGACCCTCACCACCTCTCAACACCAGAGTCACCAGCCATCCCTCCAACTCCCCACACAGGTCCGAGCCCTTCCTCACCCTGGCCATCAGCCACCTTGGCAGCTGGTGGCTTTCCAGCTATGGCCACTGAAGACGAGGACTTCTGCCTGACTCCATCCACCCCACAAGTGGCCCAGCCCCATGCAGCCATGTGCCCATGGGGACCAGAGCTCACAGCTCACTCACTCTCATCGGGGTTAGGCGAGGCAAGGATGGCACTGTGCTTCCTCTTCACTTCCTCCACATTCTCTGAAATCTTATCAATGAACCCTCGAATTTCTTCCACCTGTGGAGATGGGAAAACCAGAGAGGTCTCCTGTGAGATACCGGTGCCTTTGGGAAGGGGAAGGATTATTAACCTCTATCCCAAAGCAACCATGACACATCTGAACCACAGCAAACATCCTCCTGAACAAGTATTTTCCAGTTGGATTCTCAAACTGTAGGACCACTGTGAAAACAGCCCTTCCACATCACAGCAGCAGCTCTGCAGTCACAACAATGTCATACAGGCTGTGTCCTATATTCTTTGTGATGCAGTGAGAAACATTCAGGGTTTGTTTAAATTAGCATCAGAACTACGGATGCCCAGACACTGCACCTCTGCATGGAGAGCACTACTGAGGCTGCACAAGACAGGCTCAGTCCCCCATGGCTCTCTGCTCCAGGGGTTGAGAAGCCCAGTTTGACCCTCATCCCACAGGCCAGGGAGGCCACGACTGCCAGCAAATCCATGCCGGCATCTTCCCTGTACTTCTCAACCAGGAGACATGCCCGTATTGCTGAAAGGGGAACATCTACTTGTGCCCTCTGCCTGCTGGGCTGCCCACCTTCCAGCTCTGTCTTCTCCTTCGACTCACACCACAACTTTGCTCATTTTCCTCCATCTGCATATGAGATTTTTCATTCCCCACTTCATTGCCTGCACAGATACATTTTAACACCCCCTACACACATGCCATGCTAAGGGCGTGCTAAAAATCCGCATGCAGATCTTACAGCCACCCACATGCCAGAAGACAACCTCTTGTTTGGTAACGAGAGTACAAAATTAACCCAATCCCATGCAGACACTGCTACTCTGCAGAGATGCCTCCAGGAGCAGTCTGGGAGCTGGTCAGCTTTAGCAGCAGGCTGGAGGTTGGGCAGCTCAAGGCTCCTGGGCTCCACTGCCCCACTTGTGTCTGGAGGAGCACACAGAGCAGCAAAGCATCCATAGGGCCAGGTAAGCCCAAGACAGCCTCAGGTCTGCGCGGAAGCCTGGTTCCTGCTAACTGGCACGCTGAGTGCAACCCCCAAGGACCACCAGCACCAGCTGAGCAGCATCAGCAAGGGCAGGGACCCCTCCCCACGTCTACTGCTGCTCCCTGCTGGCAGTGGGAGCCTGGACCACAGCCCCACAGCCTCCTCCAGTGCTAACAGAAAGATCTGAGCTCACTTTAGAGCTACACTGGAGAAAAAATAAACCCTCTCACCTGCTCAAAGAACTCATCCATGAAGCGGTCCCGGTCCACGCTGACGGTGACTTCATCATCATCATCACTGTCCTTCGCCTGCAACGACACGAAGAGAGGCATCAACAAGTGCTTCCTGCCAAGTTTGCAACTCCACTTCAGGAGCCCCTCAAGGGCACCTTCCCCTTCTCCTCTGCTCACTTGCTCCCAGGAGCTGGGGCAAATGCCAGCCACGGCATGGGACACCTCAGGCACCAGAGCACTTACGGACACCAAGAGAGCAGCGGACGGCCAGCTCCATCAATAAAGGCACAATGCAAAACACCACTGCTAGGGACACCCATGTGTTTACACAGCTGGGTAACATTATGAGCTATCCTCGGCTGTGCGTGAGCACAAGGCCTCTGCAAACAGCAATGCTGGGAAACACAAGGAACGCTGCAATGGAAGAATGTGAAGGATGCTGCACGGAGAAAGCACAAGGGATGCTGCAGAGTGCAGAAGAGGTGGGAGAGAACAGAGAACACAACAGAACTAGTAAAGCCACAGCAGGCAAATGAGGGGTTGTCTGCTGAAGCATGTGTGTCATTGTCACCAGAAATGAAAACACCTCCTGTCCCAGCAAGGCAGAGGACACAAGATCACAGGAGAAAGAAAAATTACAGTCCTCTGTATAAGGTGACATTTAAAAGAGTATTATCCAAAACAGATACATAATGGAGGGAAAGGGAAAATTAATGGGGTGGAAAAGTTTCCCTTTACTCCACCTTCACTGGAGAAGGAACCAGTGGAATGGAGAAGATTTAAGAGAGAGAACTGTCTCTGCTCATCTCGTAACCGTACCACGTTTCGCAGCTGGTTACACGTCACCCTGTAGCCCCTCCACACTTTGCAGAGAGCTTGTCAGTGTGGTCTCCAGAGAGATGGCGCTCACCTTGAGATAAGTCAGATGAAATATCTATTCTTCCCCCTTAAATTGTCGTTTCAACTTTGGGTGACTGATCTGGGGAGTCACCCAGGGGAGACCTCAGCTTTCAGCCTTACCACTGCTCATGGCACCCTTTGGTAACCACTAAGTGAAATGCTTAACCAAAGATACCAAGACTGGAGAGCTACCATGATTCCAGTGAAAACTTCACCCTGACAAGCATTAGCCGGAGCGGTGCTGTCCTCACCCCACCACTCTGTGAACACAAAGAAACCAGGAGTCCAGAGTTTGTCCATTTTGACCACAACCAGGCCCCCGCACTGGGGTCAGCAGGCAGGAGCTGCCTGCCCAGTACGGCAGGGACACAGCAGAAGCCACCAGCCCAGAAAAGGGTTGGTGCATTTAGATTTTGATGGACCTCAGCAACATTAACCTGAGGTCTTGAGTGAAAGACAACTTCAACTGAGTGAAGGACACCCACAGTGTCTGTCACTGGGGTTGGAGCAGCTGCAGTGTCTTTCACTGTGGTTGGAGTGGCTGCAGTGCCTGTTGTCGGGGTTTGAGTAGCTGTGTTGTCTGTTGCTTTGCCATCAGATCCACAGACATCTTTCTCCTGCTCCTCACAGAGCAGCAGGGCTCTGTAGACATGGGCCAAACCCCAAGACACGGCAGCGAGTTGTCCATCTCTGGCATTGCCAGGACGACAGCACACCTTGTCTAAGTGCTCTGCTCATGTGAAGGCAGCTGGCCCCTGGGGCACGGCAGTGCGCTGATGCACTGGTGGGGCGATGGCTATGTAGGGCAGGACGTGGCACTGCCCCACTGTGCACAGCACGAGGAGCACAAAAGCCCAGCTGGGAGCCCTGCAAAGAGGAAATGACAGAGATGGAGCCGGCTGCTTTGGAGGGCACGTGTCACTCCGGGCACCATCTGTCCAACCCACCTCACTGGGAACACCCTCCCTGCCACGGCCGCCTCCAACACACAGCGTCAGGCTGGTCGTGGGGCTCCGCCACCCCCGACACCATACCCTGCGCAGGAGAGCAGCAGCACTGGCTGAGGGGCTGAGCAGGACTCGAGGGGGAGGAGATGCCACCAGGCTGCAGGCACTGAAGGATGCTCCCAGCATCTCTGTCCATCCCGCAGCTCAGCCCAGGCACACTGCCAGCCCTCACAGGCATTCTCACCCTGGCTTGAAGTGTTTTCACAAACACTGCTGCCAAAGCAGAAACAAAACCAAAATACCCTTCCTAAGGACACCTAAAATGTCCACTCAGCCGACAGCGTTTTGGCTTCCTGCATCCCAGCTGTGAGCATCCCAGGTTTTCAAAGCCACATGGAAAGCTCCGATCTAGGTCAAAGCTACCCTCTGGTGCTGCTTAACACAAACAGCAAATAATTCACAGCCTTCAAAAGCCTGGGCTTGCTTGCCAGTGACAGGCAAGCAGCATGCAGTCCCAATGCCACATAAGCAAACAGAGCGCATCATACTCCCAGTGCTCCCAGCTGCCAAAATGGCCATCCTCCATCTCTGCATACCCCATCTCTGCATCCACCAGGCACACACGCTGCAACCTCAGGCAGCAAAGGCTGCACCAAGACTCCTTAAAGGGAGAGAGGAAACAGCCACAGCAAAAAGCTGCAAGTCTAAGCACCTTTCTAGAGCCTGCCTCTAAAACCGGCTTACAGCAGGTAACAAGCCCTGCAGCTCTGGTGGGTCACTGGTGTTGCCCGCTTTGATATAGGTACCGCATGGCAGTGCTGATCACCCCCACTTCACTGGTCCTGGGGACGGGTGCTCTGCCACCAGCATGTCCAGGGCAGAAGAGCAAGAGGGGTTTGATCAACAGGGCCCAGAGCAACCCTGCCCTAGTGGAAGGTGTCCCTGCCCGTGGCAGGGGTTTGGAACTGGATGAGCTTTAAGGTGCCTTCCAGCCCAAACTAGGCTGTGATTCTATGACACCCACTCCTGCCTCAGGCACCCTCAGCCAGCACCAGGGACTCAGGGTCTCTGGGCTTTCACCCCCCACACAGCGTAGGTGAGGATAACCCTTCTTTTGCAGGGTTGACTTCTCGAGGCCGCAGGGGCCAGGCAGCAGCAGGCAGCAGCAGGCGGCATGCCAGGCTCGGGGAGCCACTGCCTCCCTGGTGCCCCCGGTGCTGCAGAGCACAGGGAGCAGGATGGGGAGGGCAGGTCAGCCAGAGCTGCTCCAGCCTCTGCCAGGGCCTCGCGGGGTTAAAGGTGTTCTTCCACAAGGGCTGAAACCCCAAGAGGAGGCTGAGCAGAAGTGCCGTACCCTCCTCTACCCACCCTGCAGAACAGGCCAGTGAATGGGAAGATGGTGCAGGGGTTTCCTGTGGGTTTTGTAACAAGCACACTGCTAATAAATTACTTATTGAGCAGGTTCCATCCCTCTGGTTCAAACCAGCCCTGTTCCCTCTGCAGGCGCTTTCAGGAAGACAGCAGAGAACACAAACCAACTGAACAGACTCAGAGCCTGCTCTCTTCCAAAAAGCAGGAGGCGACAGGCAGGGCGAGCTGCAGCAGGGCGCAGTGAGCTCTCTGTTAGCTCAGCAATGGCTGTGCAGGCTTTAGCTCCTGCCCTCTTCTGTCAGTGCTGCAGATGAATGTGACCGTGTCCAGACCCACCTGCGGAGCGGGTGCAGGCAGCAGAGCTGCACCAGGGCAGAGGAGCAACGGGCTCAGCCACTGAGCAGCAATTCTGTGGACTTGGCAGTGCTGGGTTAGCAGCTGGACTCTATGATCCTAAAGGTCTTTTCCAAACGGAATAATTCTATGATTCTATGATCCTAATAGTCACCAAAGCAGCCCATACCTCCCACTAACAACTTCCTGATGAATGGAAGTTCAAGGCACAAATGACTTTAGCATTCAGCAACACCTGCATGAGCCAGCAGGCATTTCCAATTCCCAACACCAGCAGTGCAAGGGAGAGCAAGATTTCCAAGAGTTTTGTCCTTAGGTGTTGGCTTTCACTGCTGCAGAATTACGTTCCCGCCCTCTGGCTCGAAGCCCAAGCCTTTTGTCAGAGCCATGGTCAATTCCTAAGCTCAGTTTCAGAAGCAGGCAGGTAAAATTCCACTGAACTATTAAGAACAAATGACAGAGGTGAAAGACACGCCACCAGCCCTGCAGAGGGCAAGGCTGAGCTCACTGACCTCCTCCCATAGCTCTAGAACACGGATTATGATCTACCAGAAAGGCACCATTACTTTACAGCCAACACTTTACAGATTTGCAGCCATGGCTAAAGGACAATCGGGGTGAACACCAGCACACAGGCTTTTAACTCACCTGAAACTCACCCCAACACCCTTCTGACGGTGGCACCATCCCTGTCACGGCTTCTGCGCAGAGCAGAGCTCCACGTGGGCAGCAGGAGCAGTGGCAGCCACAACACTCTCCTCTCCCCTCTGTCACGTATTCACAAGGGTCAGCACTCAAGAGAGGTTTTTGCCACGATCACCACCATGCTTTTGTATCTACCAAATTGACTGTCAAGCTCCGATGATGCCCAGCGGTGACCACGACGTCCGTACCATACTTCCCACTAACTGCAAGCTGCTGGCAAAAGGCGAAGGGAAGCCCTGGGCAGAGGAGGCAGCACAGGGGGCATCAGAGATCACACGGCCCTTGTCACCAGGAGAGGATCAACACATGAAAATCATGGTAGTTCACAAAACAGTTCTCCTTCAAACCAGGCTGCACTGCACACAGACACTTACGGGACATGTTGGCTTTGAAGGGATCTGCAGAGATCCACCATTCCAACCCTCCTGCCATCGGCAGGGCCATCTTCCACTAGACCAAGCTGCTCAAATGGCTATGTATGCTTCAGTGGGAATGACATTTCCCTGGTGCTCTTGCCTAGGCCATAGAAAGGAACCTCAGCACCATCAGGTGAGACACCAATCCTCCCAGAAGGCACATCTGCTAGAAAAATGAAATGAACAGCCGTTCACAAACTGAAAGTCTGACGGGACTTGATGGAAAACCTGATAGCAATGGCAGGTAAAAAGGAACACTTAAAACAAGAAAATCCACAGTAAACATCACAGCAGAAGTACTGCACATGGAGACCTTCCTGTGGCCACTCAGGACTTCAAGGGAGCTTAGAGGAAAGAGGGAGACTTTTGAGCAGGGCCTGCAGGGACAGGACAAGGGGCGATGGGTTTAAACTGGACAAGGGTGGGATGAGGTTGGACATAGGGGAGAAACGTGGTACCATGAGGGTGCTGAGGCGCTGGCACAGGGTGCCCAGAGAAGCTGTGGCTGCCCCATCCCTGGCAGTGCTCAAGGCCAGGCTGGACACAAGGGCTTGGAGCAAGCTGCTCTAGTGGAAGGTGTCCCTGCCTGTGGCAGGGAGGTGGAACTGGTCATCTTTGAAGGTTCCTTCCAACACAAACCATCCTTTGAGCCCCTGACACACCACATGCCACAGCCTATCCTCTGTTCGCACCCATCATCTGCTCCCCCGTTTGGGGGCCAAGGCAGCACTCCTATTTCAGACACCAGCCCTGCCATTAGCCCCCGAAGGCAGAGGCACAGCCCTGTGGCACACCAGGCCTGCCCTCTTCCCCTGCCTTCCAGCTCAGCAAAACTTTCTGCTCCCTGTGCTTCCAAAGTTGCCTCCTTTTACATTTCGCCCCGACGGTCCCGCTGGCTCTGTGCCTGCTCTGCTCCTGACACAGCACCGGTTTCCCGCAGCGTCCTTTCCTGCCTGCCTCCCCGTCCATGATCTCCTCCAAGGATAACCCCGCAGGTGCTGCGCTCCAAGGACATCCAGCCATCCCCTGCTGCAAGTTTGTTCAGGTCACCCCGCGGCCGCCTGGAGCCAGGACACTGCTGCACACTCCATCCTCCCGGATCTTCCACTCGGGCTCACTCTCCTCCTCTTTGCTAATCCACGTAATTTTCTGGAAGTAGCAATTTATCACAGTACTTAGCCTAATGAGCCTGACTGTACATGTTCTGCCTGTAGTGATCACTTTGCATATTTCCTGAGAAATCTTGTTAACGGGGAGATAAACAGCAAAACAAACATTTGTACAGCTCCCGAGCAGCCTGCACAAAGACACCTGCAATTAAACCAACGGGCACTGGCCTGAACCCCTTTGGCTCGAGCGCTTTCAGACATCCAGCGCCCAGCCAACACACATGGCTTGTGAACCCAACCTCTCAATTACTCTCTGGCATCCCCAGCACAGCACCAGGTTTCGGGAGGCAAGGAGCATTTCTGTGCAGTCAGGTTGACTTCAGTGTGAGCACCAAGCCCCCACCCACACTAGACCTGGAGCTGCTCCCCAGCAGACACCGGGGACCCCACAACTGCTGGGGAGCAGAGAAGCATCTCAGACAAAAAGCATCAAGGCAGCTGTTGCAGACTCACTGCACATCACCTCTGTAACCTCCCACCACAGGATCATGGAATCAGCCAGGCTGGAAAAGACTTTCAAGCTCATCCAGTCCAACCTTTATCACAGCCCTGCCAAGGCCACCACTAACCCATGGTACTGAGGCCTCGTCTCCACGGTGTGTGAGCACTTGCAGGGACGGTGACTGCAGCCCTGCCCTGGGCAGCCTGTTCCAATGGCTGAGCACCCTCTGGGGCAGGAATTGTTCCTCAGCTCCATCTAAACCTGCCCTGGTGCAGCTTGAGGCCGTTTCCTCTTGTCCCATCCCTTGTTCCTTGGGAGCAGAGCCCAGCCCCTCCTGGCTCCATCCTCCTGTCAGGCAGTTGTAGGCAGCGATCAGGTCCCCCCCTGAGCCTTCTCTTCTCCAGACTGAACCCCCCAGGTCCCTCATCCATGCCCGGCTGACAGGCCCAGCAGACCCCAGGAGCAAGGTCTCACTGTACCTCATCCCATCCCGCTATCCATGAGCATATGGGAGCCAGTGAAGCGGCTCCCCTGTCCCAGAGAAGCATGCTCATGGCACAGACACGGTCGGGCCAGGCTCGGTTCAGTGGTCAGAGCCTTTCCCAGCAGCTTTGTTCTTTTCAGCCCCCAGAAAATCAGCTTTTCGGCATCATAGTGATGTCAAGGCAGAGCTGGTCCGGGCGGCTGTGCGGGCTGCAGACACACGACACGGAGCCACCGGCCACCACGCACCAGCTGAACGACTTATGTGACCCTTTTAGTTGAACAGAAGAGCTTGAGAACACACCAGGAAACCAAGAGGGTTAAAAGAGGAAAGAAGACAGCAGCTAAATACGCAAATGTATCTGTCTCTGGAGGTCAGCAGGCACTTGTGCACCGGAGGGTGGCTCTGGCAAAGCCCCACTGCCCAGATGGAGACCAAGGAGACTCGACTCCTGCTGCGAACAGCAACCGTGCTCCACTTCACATCTGTGCCCCCAAGAGAGGCATCATCAGCGAGGATTATTGACAGCAGGGGATGGAGCAAGCTCCGGCTGCAAGTCCTCAGTGCCCGCGCTGCAGATCTCAGCTTCTGCAGGAGGGAAGAACGGGGATCCACAGAGCTGGACCCGGAGCCAACCTTGCTTCCTGCACCCTCCTGTTTTTAACACACACCTCCCCACGGCTCCCGTGGGCAGGAGGCAGTGCTTGAATCTGGAACGTGGAGGCAGGAGTGGGGATGGGGTCAGTCACTGGGCGGAACAGCACAGCACACGGACATGGACGCTGCTGGAGAGAGGCCCTTGGAAACGGCCAGCAGAGAGGAGAACGGGCGCAGGAGGAAAGGGGCCCAGGAAATCATTCGGAAGCTGGAGACGTGCAACAGTGGGTCTGGGTTTGTGCTCATGCCTCTCCTGTTGGCGTGGGCAGGGAACCACCTCCCTACTCAAAAGCTAGGTATGATGAGAAACAGAAGGTAGACATGAAATAAAGAGCAACTCTTCAAATCCCAGAGGCATTGTTCTCAGTCAACACTCATTTGAGCAAGGCAAGTCCTCAGACCCAACTGGACGGTGACCAGGAATGTGCCCATCACTTGCTACGCTTGCTTTGTGGCAAGCAACTGCTAAGGCTTCCGTCCTACAAATACTTCTGCAGCCACCCAGTCTTAGGCAGACGACCGGTCCCATCACACAAGGTCTGTGCTGGGGACCCAAGCGGGGCCTCCAGGCCAAACTGTCCTTGTTCTCCTGTCACCTCTGTGGGGAAGGTCATTCTCACGCTGGGGTAGCTTCCACCACCACTGAAACCCACCAGGCCTGGACACTGGCCTTGCCAAACCTCTCCCTGCAGCACCCAAACCCATGATGTGGGCAGTGTCCATCTCCAGGAACACTTCCACCATGCAATTGCAAGATAAAACATCAGGTGAGCACTGTCTGGTAGAGAATGGGGAGAGGATCTGCCAGCTGATAAATGGTCTTTCCCCACCCAAGTTGAGCCCAGTGACTGCTGCAGTCAGCAGAACTGGAGAACTACTGGTAATTCTGCTCACTGGCTGTGTGAACTGCCAACAGCAGAGTCCATTCTCCTGAAATCACCAGCCACGTGTTTCTAACAACCAGCAACACCAAGTGTGTGGAGCTCCCCGAGCGACAGCAACCCTGACCCAAACCATCCAGGTCCACCCAGCCACCGAGCCCCATAACCCTGCAGCTCCTGCGTCCCCTCGAAACCCCCGGTCCTGGCCCAAGCAGGCATTTCGCAGCAGCCTGCAACACTTTGGCATCCTCTCCCTTCAGCACTGCGGAGCAAGCACAAGGAGTTGAGTGTTGCTGGAAACAGGGCACTCTGGAACCAACAACTGCCAAATGCCACTTCCACAGCCGGCCTGACACCTTCAGCACTGACAGAGCAAGATAAGGAGCACCCTCAGCACCTTTGCAGCTGACACGGCGCAGTGGTGCAGTCGATGGGCTGGAGGGAAGGGTGGCATGAGAGGGACCTGGGCAGGCTGGTGGAGGAGTGGGTCTGTGAGACCCTCATGAAGTTCAACCAGGCCAAGGGCAAGGTCCAGTGCCTGGGTCAGGGCAATCCCCAGTACCAGCACAGACTGCAGGGAAGCATGGATGCATGGATGGATGGATGGATGGATGGATGGATGGATGCATGGATGGCTGGTTGGATGGAGAGAAGCCCTGTGAAGGACTCAGAGATACTGTTGGGTGACAACCAGGACATGGCCCAGCAGTGTGCGCTTGCAGCCCAGAAAGCCAAATGTCTCCTGGGCTGATCACCACCAGCGTGACCAGCAGGTCGAGGCAGGGGATGCTCCTCCTCTGCTCTGCTCTCCTGAGACCCCCTGGAGCTCTGCGTCCAGCACAAGACATGCATGGACCTGGTGGGTCCAGAGGAGCCTCCAAAACGGCCCGAGGGCTGGGACAGCTCTGCTGTGGAGAAAGGGGAGGGAGTTGGGCCTGTGCAGCCCAGGGAAGAGACGGCTCCAGGGAGACCTTCCTGTGGCTGCTCAGGACTTCAAGGAGGCTTAGAGGAAAGATGGAGACTTTTGAGCAGGGCCTGCAGGGACAGGACAAGGGGCGATGGGTTTAAACTGGACAAGGGTGGGATGAGGTTGGACATAGGGGAGAAATGTGGTACCATGAGGGTGCTGAGGCGCTGGCACAGGGTGCCCAGAGAAGCTGTGGCTGCCCCATCCCTGGCAGTGCTCAAGGACAGCTTGGACACAGGGGCTTGGAGCAACCTGCTCCAGTGTAAGGTGTCCCTGCCCATGGCAGGAGGTTGGAGCTGGGTGAGCTTTTAGGTCCCTTCCAACACAAACCACTCTGTGATCCTATGACACTCGCACACGTCACCTCCTCCCACTCTCTCTCAAAACATAATTCGTTATTTCACCAGTTGGACCCGTCTCACACCCTGAAATCCTGACATCTCACCCAGACTGTTCTGACACTGCCCAGGCAGGATGGAGCTGCGCAGGCCACTCACAGCCCTGAAGCACCCAGCTGGGATGCCCGGCTGAGCCCAGGCGGCAGAGCTCTGGATCTTCCCCCATCTGCAGCTGCTGACAGCTTTTTACATGCAGCAGCCTCAGCACCACCCTCCTCAAGCTTCCAAGCACACAACACAAGCAGAGCCTAAATAAAGACATTTCAGGTGCCCAGAGCACAGGGACAAGCAGCTTAGAGACTGTCCCAAAAGTAAAATGAACTCTTTTATGGGTAATTTTTGTCCCATCCCTGCTCTGTCACCAACACCTGCAGCAGCAGGGCTGCTTTTGTGGGTTTCAGGGAAGGGGACCAGCTCCAGCCCCACTCCAGATGGGCAGAAACCACCACCCATGGCCAAAGCTGTGGCACCTACCCACATGCAGCTGACATCGAAGCTCTGCTGCTCTCCTTCCAGGCACCCTCCCCAGCCAGGCCTTGCTGTGCTGCCTCCACATCAGGAGCACGGTTTTCAGCCATAAGCTGAATTTCCTGTCCCCAGCTTGGTGCAGGGCTGGGGGCACTACCACAACCCTCCTCCCCACAGGGCACGAGATAAGCTTAAGCGAGTTTGAACACAACCAGAGCCCCAAGGTTCAGAAAAGACACAGGATGAGAGCTTTGAATTTCAAGTACCATTTTAAACATCCCATTAGCTCTTGCTCTGCACAGCAGTGAGACCCTGCGCCCCCTCCTCAGCTCCAGCAATGGCTTTAATCTGCTTTTGATCATTCCTGCCATATTTTAGAAGCTGTATTAAAACATGAAGAAACTGGCCCAGGCTGTGGGTGAGGCTGGCTGCTGGCAGCATGAACCAAACCTGCCCCAATATGCCCCATACTCTGTCCACTGCAGCATCCGGCTCTTCTCAGCTGACTGCCACCACCAAGGCTGGAAACCCATGTTTCCCACAGGCTTTGCCCCAGCATGGGCACCCGCTCAGCTCTGGGGCATCCGGATGCTCCAAACTGGACTCCACCCATTCATCCCCAGGAGCCCCCGGATGCAGCAGGGAGCCCTCAGGAGGATGCTGCACCCTCCAGCATTAGGCTGACGAATACGGATCAGCAGCAGGAGTGAGGCAAGAACGTGTCTTATTTTTCTCAAGATGTATTTAAAGGAATGAAGAGATTTTAAAATACCCCACAGCATCACTTCCCAGCCAGCGCTGGCTGCCAAGAGGACATTCGTGGGGCTCATCTTTACTATTATTATTATTAAAAAGCCTATTTTCCAATCCTATTACACAGCCTGTGCTGTTGGTGGAGAAAGAGCCCCCTGTCTGGATGCCTTCCAGGCTGAGCGGGGGGGGGGGGGGGGGTTGCAGTTCTTTATATAGCCCCTTCCTTCCCCAGCCCCGACAGCCATCCCTCAGCACCAACAACCACCCCTCACCCCAACAGCCACCGCTGAGCCCCGTGCTGGCATCATCCCAGTTCCATCCTCCTGGGGTTTTCCAGATGGAGCCAAATTCCCGGCTGAAGCAACTCCCTGATGAGGGTCTCTGTGGGGACCGACCCGGGCATCCATCGATACCTCCCCACCCGTGGCTCGACACGGACCCCCCCCCCCCGGCGATGACAGACCCTGCTTCCTCCCCGGGCAGACCGTGAAGTCATCCAAACCAACCACGGAAAGCAGCAGAGTGAGCGCGGGGCGATGGCACCGGGCGGGGGGATGCTGGAGCAGCGCCCTGGCCCTCCGAGCTCTGCCACCCCCCCCCGCGCATCCCCGCTGCCCGCACACGCTGCAGCGCTCGGCCCCGCGCCCCCGGGACACTGCGCGGTTACACCGGGACCCGGCGCTCCCCCGGGACGCGCGGCAGCCTCCCAGCGCACCCCGCGGGCACCGCACCGGGAGCCGAGCGGACGCCGGCAGCGGGGGGCTGCGGAGGGCGATCCGAGCGAGGCGGGTGCCCCCCCGGGGGCGCCGCGGCCCCGGCTCTGCCCAGCCCGGATGACATCAGCGGAGCCCGGAGAATGAAAAAGCAAACGGGGGCGGCCGGGGCGTGAAGCGGCCCCGGGGGGTAACGGGGGCTAAAGGGGGGTATCGGGGGCCTCCGGCACTGCTCGGCCCCGCTGCCCGCGGGAGCTCCCGCCGCAGCCCCGCACCCCCCCGCCGGGCGCCGCCCTCCCGCCGCCTGCAATCATAAACATCCCGGGTATGGCCCTCAGCCCCCCGGTGCCCGGGGCAGATGGGTGCCCCCGGGCCAGCGCCCGCCGCCCGAGCCGCCCGGCCCCGGGGGAGAACCGGAGCGGGAGGAGCCCGGGGGATGCCCGGGGAAACCCCGCTCTGGCCCCGACGTCGCCGCGAGGCTCAGGGGTGCCAGCCCCGGCCCCGGCCCCCCGCGCCCCCCCACTCACGGCGCGCAGCTCCCCGGTCCGGTCCTTCATGCTGCCGCTGCGCCCGGCCGTGCGCGAGGGAGGGGCGGGAGCCGCGCGTGCGCGGAGCCGGGGCCGCCACCGGGACCGGGGCGGGGGAGGAGAATCCACCCGGGCCTCCCCTGGGCCGCCGCTGACAGCGAGCCCTGGATGGGCCCAGCATCAACGGGGTGGCCGCTGCTGGGGTGCTCCTGGTGCGGGAGTCGGGCCTCGCCCTCCTCCCAACGCTCCTGGCACAGGCTCCGCAGCCAGCAGTTGAGGGGGTGGCTTTGCACAGGAGCAGCCCTTGTGTCCTAAACCAGGTGAGAATGGCAGCGTAGAATCAGACTGGGTTGGGTTGGAAGGGACCTTAAAGCTCATCCAGCCCCAGCCCCTGCCACGGGCAGGGACACCTTCCACTAGAGCAGCTTGCTCAAAGTCCCTGTGTCCAACCTGGCCTTGAACACTGCCAGGGATGTCCCAGGAAAACCTTACTCATGCTCTCTGCAAAACATCCAGCCATCCAAATACAAGTGCCTTCAGAAAGACCTCTTCCCATGGTCCTCTGTGAACATAATCCCTGGAACCAGAAGCCTGTATCTCAATAAGAAATGGCCTCAGCAAACCCTAAGCGGGTTTAAATGTCTCTGTGGGAAAGCCAAGATGCCTGGGGCCCTGACATCTTAGAGAATGAAAACGGCAAGAGACTGCAAGTATGGCAAAAGCTGACACAATGGGCAGAGCCGCCTCTGATCCTAACAACTGAGGCATGGGCATCTCCAGGGTTCTTGGGAGAACAGCCCCGGACAAGCCCTGGAGATGGAGGGACCAAGCAGAGGAGGCTCAGGCTGCTTTTCCTTCTTGCTGTAAGCCACAGGGACTGCAAAGAAACAAAACTCAGAGGCATACCTGGTTTGAGCAGCGCCTGTGCCTGCAGCACCTGATGTTCTGCCGAGCCTTCAGGTGAGTGAAGAGCTGACAGCAACCGCAAATGCAGCAGAGCAGCCGGAGGAGTCGCACGTGCTCCACTTACACAGGAAAGATTACCACGGGATTTTGAGCAGAGGTTGCAGGATGCTGGTGGGTGCTGCGGCTGGTCTAAGATCAGTCCTGCTGTTCCTGAGGGCTTGCCTCCATCAGGAGAGACTGGACAGCAACTGCTGCTGGGAGAGCTCAAGCAATGCACAGTGAGGAGATCCAGCATTAATCCTCACCAGCAATGCAGAGAAAAGCAAGCCCTTGGCCCTGAGCAAGGCTGACGGCATGGACACAACTGAAACCCAGAGCTTGGCCAGGCTCCCCATGACATGGGAGTGGAGCAGCAAGACCTGCAGCTTAGCTGCAGCTCAGAAACCACCTGGAGTTGTTAATTCATTCTGCATCCACTGCTGCCACTTCAGGGATACTGTTCCCTTTGGAAGCATAGAACAGAGATCCTGAAGCAGCTGTCAGAAGTAGTATGTCAAAGAATAGACTGGAAAGCGAAGACTGGAGGCAATGAGTGCAGCAGTGCTGAGGGAGCCTTCCTCAGTGCCAAGAACACAGGCTAAGTCCTGTGCCATGAGAGAGGCAGGATCTTGGAGGCAAGGCAGGGATGAGCTGGTTAAGATGGGCTCCTCTGCCCCAGCTCCCTGTGCGGGAGCCTCAGCGCAGCACTCATGGCCCATGCTGCCCATGCCCATCAGGAGACGCTGGCAAGGGGAGGACTGTGGCATGTCTGACAGTCACAAGCCGCATGTTCCTCCTCCCCATGCTCAGGGAGCAGAGATGATGCCAACAGACATAACTTCAAATGCTTCTCTCCCTGTCAGCAGTCATTAAAAAGTTGCCTTGAAAAGCCAGTATTATCTACAATCTCACCTACCCAAACAACAAGAGGATGCTTCGCCATTGCTTTTCCAAGGACAGGACTCCTGTCTCCACACTGCCCATGTCCAGGTGTCCAACCAAGCTCCAGTGAAGCAGGAACACCAGTGAGCAAGACCGTGATGTTAGCAGGGAAGGGAAACTGCACTGCTAGTGCTTGAGGCAATGCAACCAGAAAGGCACCTGACTGCTGTGGGAAAAGGGAAGCACTGTGCCCTGTGCACAGGGGGCCTCTCCGCTGGCTGCAGTTTTGGATGGCCCACACTGGTGTGTCCTACCACTTCCAGCCCATCCTGTCCTGCACACCTTGTACCATTCTCAAAGTGGTTTTGCTCAGCCCTGGGTTCCGGGAACCCTGGGAAGGTGGTGATGGCACAGGCAGGTGCCACAGTATCACAGCTCAGCTCTGCTGCCATGGGGTGAAAAGCTGCAGAGGCACACCGGGGCTTTGGGTGCTAAGAGAGGAGTGAGTAGCATAGCAAAAGCAGGGCCAAAACTGCATCCAGGATCAAACTACAGAAAGGGACAGATATATACATATACAGAGGTCTGTGTGTGAAAGGACAGGACAAGGGGAATGGCTTTAAACTGACAGAGACTGTTATATGAGCTCTTAGGCAGTTCTTCCTTTGAGGGTGCTGAGGTGCTGGCACAGGGTGCCCAGAGAAGCTGTGGCTGCCCCATCCCTGGCAGTGTTCAAGGCCAGGCTGGACACGGGCTTGGAGCAAGCTGCTCCAGTGGAAGGTGTCCCTGCCCGTGGCAGGGGTTGGGGCTGGATGAGCTTTAAGGTCCCTTCCAACCCAAACCAGGCTGGGATTCTATGATTCCATGACATGCACAAAAAGAATCAAAAATCAAAATGGGACAGGAGAGGGGAAAGGCTGGAGAAGGAGAGGTGACCAAGGGGAAGAAGGAGGGAATCCAGGCCTTGCACGCACAACTGCAGTGGAAACACTGGGCATTGCAGGTGAAGTGTTGAAGAGCAAGCTGGGCTCCGTGTTCCCAGCAGCAAGAGAAGTGGCCGCTCATTTGGGTTACAGTTTGTCTGATCTCTCAGACTCCCGATACCACCTCGAGCCGTAAGAGCACCACAGTGCTCACAAAGATACCAGCAGCAGAAAACAAGATATCACAGGCACTGGCAGCGTGGGATGGGAAACCCCCAGAGGAACAATAACCACCTGGCAGGAATCACACACTCCCTCCTCTTCACGCCTCCAGCAGCAGCCCAAGCACAGGCTTTGCTCAGCTCAGGCACAAGCTGCCACTGTCAATTGCTCTGTACAAGAAAATTTGCTATATAAAAAACAAACCAAACCCCATCTGGAAGGGGTGATCTGTAGTCTCCATCTTCATGTAAAGAACAGGTTGAACAAACATCTCTTGGGCTTTAAGTCAAGCTTATGTTGCCTGAAGGAAAGCAGTGGACCAGATCTTGGTATCCAGCTTGACTTTTGAGGTTTTCCAAGGGCAAGTGAAGTCGCAGGAAGGCCACCGTTCACACCTGCCCAAAGGACCAGTCCTCTCCTTCTCAGATCTGGAAAGCTTGAAACAACCTGGAATCACATCTCCAAGACAAGTTTTTCTCTCACACATTGCAGCAACTGTTTTGAAAGTCAGATTTTTTTTAAGAACTTGTGAATAAATTACAGAGAAGCTGGGTTCCATCAGTTCTTTCTGATTTTGTATTACTCTAGAAAACAATCCTGATGAGAAAGGGAATCACCTCCAGTCTACACAGCACTAGGGTTCACTTTCAAAACCTGCGCAAACCAAAGCAGTGAGGAAAATTCAATCAAACTAAAGCAATCATTCTGGTGCAGGAAAAAGGCCCCACAGACACTTTATTCTTTGACTGATTCAATGGAGTGTGATTTTGCTCGGGTCAGTTGTACTCTGCCTTGCACTGAAATACTGACATCAGCTTCAGGAACACAGGCTGCACCCTGAGAAGACAATAAGCGTAATAAAAAGGCAGCTGGGGGTGAAAGGCAAAGCAACCCAGTCCTTTACTGCCAGGAGAGCGCCTGCAGGGAGCTCTCCTCTGACACTCCAACCCAGGGGCTAAGGTTAAAACACACTGAGACAACAAGCAGGCACCAGTAATTGTTTAATAACAAGCACTGGAAGCCCACAGTGCAGATGAAGCACTCCTCTCCCTCCCCATATGCTACACAGCAATGAATCTCTGCAGGACACATGGCTGCTGCAGCTCCTTCTGCCCCAGGGCAGTCCCATAAGGGGAGGAGTACTGTGGCTGGGGCCCTCACAAGCCCTGGGATGGGACCAAGCCAAAGGAGTGGCTGAGGTTTGCTGGCAAGGCTGTAGTCTGAAGTTATCATAGCCCAATTCTTCCTTAGCTGAGAGCAAACACCATTCCTTTGGTCTGCCTTCATCAGTGGAAAGCGACTCCTCCATCACCTCAACGACTCATTTCTCCATTTCCTAGTTGTTACATTTACACTGGAACTTCTAATAGCTGCTGATCTACATGGCACAAGCCCTGCCAACTGCCCACAGCCTTTTTGTCCACCAAGCCACCCTTTCTGCCAACATTACCCTTTGTTTCCTCAGTTTATTTAATGAGATGCCCAGAAGGTCCCTAGGGACTGAGCTGGTTCCTGCCCCCATGCAGACCACACCATGGGTTAAGGCTGCAGGATCCAGCCTCAGTTCACGGCATCCCCCAGCCTGCCAGGCTCCCATCCTATCAACTAGTGCTCTCCTGTCCCAAGGTCTGGTGCACCCAAAACTGTCTCTTCCTCTCCCTTCTCCCATTGAGTTTCACTGCAAAGGCTCTGTACAGGGGAAATTGTCAGGGCTGAAAGGGAGGTCACAGGCCTCTGCTGCCCCCATGGGCCATCTCTTACTTCACCTGTGCATTACCTGGTGGATGCACAGCCCGTTCCAGTTGGCTGGGCTCTTTGGCAAGCTCAAAGCACAAGCCCTGCACCAAAAACCAGCTTTGACTTAAAGATCAGTGACATTTCCATACATGTATATTTACCTGCTGTTTATATTTATGAAAAAGCATATTCAAACAATATTTGCTGAAGGATTTCTCCAAAACATCATTTATGAGCACCCTTTTGTTCTGTCAGGTCAAGGAGGCTGCAAGTATGAAGGTGAAAATCTGCTAACAATGCTTTACTTTGGAAGAATTGCCTGTTTGGTTAAATTTTGCTCTCCTGAGTTCCTGTAAGATTTCACACTCTTAAGTGTAAAATTAACTATTTAACTGGCAAAAGTCCTACCATGATGTAAACCTTACTGCATCTCTGTGTGACCTTAACAGCTAATACACTCAATACACCAAATCCTGCCTCATAAAAGCACTGAGCAACAAGCATGTGTCAGGAACGTGACCTTCTAACAGTACAGTCCACTCTGTGAGAGGCTCTGCCGTTGGCATGATCTCCGTCAGAAAGGTGTTCTGTTACATTATTGATAAAAAGAATATTCTCTTAACCTTGTAACTCAGTCCTGAAAAGGGTCTCTGAGATGTGCAATTCAGCTATTATAAGCTGAATTATTTTTATAAGCTATATAAGCACAACAGAAACAACCAGAGGGAAATCAAGTATTGCTTAGATAGCCTGCAATAAACACACAGGGCCATGACATGAATGAGGATCAAAAAACAAGAGACAGCAAGTGCTGCACTCTCCCTGAGTGCTTCACCCCAGGCACTGAGTGGGTCAAGCTCCGCAAAATGTGACTGTTCAAGACCATCATGAGCACACACCTCAATTCTGCTCCTCCAAACTGGGCATGTGCCTTCACAACCACCACATCAAAAGTGGAGGCCTGACTCATGCGCAAGACACATCATCCAGCTCGAGGCCAAGGACACTGTGCTCTCCTTAACAGGCCATGCTATCTAATACATGCTGGCAGCCTCTGCCATCAAAACAGAGGGGCAGCACGCGAGCAGTGAGTGCAAAAACCCTGTTGTAATTGAAATTGCCAGACCTCCAAGCTGACAGATGTGGAACTTACAACAAAGGTCAAGGAGGAACAAACCCAGGAGTCTGGTTTTCCCAGTGAAGGCTGGGACAAGATCAAAACAGCAAGAAGGGAGCAAGGAAGACAGAAGACAACAGGGTACCAGGGAACAGGAGAATGTTTTAACAGTCGCACACAGCTGCAACCATGACCTTCATGTTCCCTGCAAAGGAAGAACATGCAGAGCACAAGGAGGAAGGCCAATTCCTATTCTATATTCTGCCTGTGAATTCTAACTTAACAGAAACATTCAGACCTGCATAGTCTCAGCCTGAGATTTTTCTTCCTATCCTTTGTGTTGGGAGCAGAGAACACATGGAATTGTGACTTGTGCACAGATCAACACAGCACTGTCAGTCTGCAGGTAGCCTTGAGACAGGAACAAAAATGGCAGCAGGGGGAAACCAGTCTGAGAAAAGAAGAAAGTGGGTAGAGACTGGGTACACACATGCTTCCCAGGAAGCAGTGCAGCATCCTGCAACCAGAGATGGAACAATGAACCACAACTCAAATGAACAGCGCCAACAGTTCAAAGTTCAGCTGCTGTGCAAATGTTCGAATCTGCTCTTATCTGCAACCCGTCCAACCCAGCCAGAGTTCTACTGGGAACTAATGGGAATGCATGTTTTCCGCTGGATTTTTGAACAGAAAGAATCCTCCTGATCCTCACTGCAGAGTCAGAAACGTGCACATACAAGGAACCACTGAATGTAAGCCTCTGTGGCAGTTCTCCATCTGCCAAACATAATTCCTTTAGTTTGATTTCATATATTACATGTGTCAGAAAGCTCTCTAGAGGAATGAATCAATCTTAAGGCACAAGTGGACATACTCATTTTACTATTGACTGACTTATAGCTACAAATACTGACAACAATTATCAGAACTTCTGAAGTTCTCTCCTCATTTCAATAACTCTCAAGCAGCATTTACACCCTGACCTTCAACACCTTCTCTTCTTGAAGAAGAAAAATAAATATACCACATCATGCAGACTTGATTCTTATCATTTACTACTTAATTCCTGAAAAGGCATTCAAGGCTTCACAGGTCCCATGTCATTATTTTAGCCTGCTCAGCAGAAAAGTGAACAATTGGCTGTATTGTTAGGGCCTGAGAACAAAATGCCTTGAGAAAACGGAGCTCATTCCATAGCTACCTGTGGAAGTGCAGCTATTCAGGATCTGCTACAGACTCCTACCCTCGCCCAGGGAAAATGACAAAGGAAGGGCTTCAGAAGCTTCCCAGCACCAGCACTGTGACTCCTGCTGAACAAAGGGAGCTTGTGTTGGAGCGATGTTAAACACCCCCCTGCAGCAGAGGTGGTCGATCAAGGTTCCTCCGACTGGTGCACAGTGGAGGCAGAGGTGCTGATGAGGTCCTGAGGAAGGCTCTCACGTGCTTCCTGCATCCGGCGTCGTGCTCTCTGGAAAGCCTCTATAACACAGCAGGTAACAGCAAGCCAGAATGCATCAGACAGTCCCAGGGAAGGGGAAGGGTGACTCTCTCTAGTGAACATCATCTCTCCTGTCCCTGGAGCCTCACTTCCTATTTCTAGGTGCTACCAAAAAGCACCTG
This sequence comes from Pezoporus occidentalis, assembly GCF_034315485.1. Classification (NCBI taxonomy): domain Eukaryota; kingdom Metazoa; phylum Chordata; class Aves; order Psittaciformes; family Psittacidae; genus Pezoporus; species Pezoporus occidentalis. Next base: position 102,240 of record NW_026915495.1, read on the forward strand.
GCCCTGGCAGCCCTCTTCACTTATTTCTAGCACTGTCTTTGCCCCATGCATAATGGAATCGGAGGCAGAGCCTTTGCATCTGTGCCACAAGCTATGCTCAGTGCCCAGCGTAGGCTCTGTCCTCACAGAGTGGTTATCCCTCATGCCTCCTGCAGTTTCCAGCTCAGATTTAATTTCTGCTATGGAGTCAGAGAGCTCACGATGCAGGGACCAATTATCCTCACAGTAACAGAGTCTCCTGAAACATCCTACCCTCTCTGTAAAAAAGGGACAAATGTGAACCAAAGGCTCACCAGGGAGAATGACACTGAAAGCCCTACCCAAAACACTGTAGACAGAGCTCTGCTGGCTGAAGCCTCCAAGTTGGTCCAGAACACTCTGCATGCGCTGCCTCTTGGCACTGGTTTCCAGAAAGGCCCTGCACAGAGGTACAGGTTAGGTCAGGGCTGCCAAAATACAGCACACAAGATGGAGCTGGTACCCTGCTGCACTTACTTAGACTGCTGCAGGCAGTAAAGCCGGAATGTGACGCTCCCGGTTGTCTCTGTGCGAAAACCAAAGCGGCTCAGACGCTCTCCCTGCAAAGGCAGCAGAAGTTAAGAGAAACTGCAGCCTGCAGCCTGCTGCAGCAGGCTGAGCCCAGGAGCACTGCCCACCAGCAGCATGCACTCCTGTGGGGACAGTCTCCCCTTTCCCTGCTGCACATGGAGAGGGAGGCTAGAAAGAAGGGCTGTGCTGGGGCAGGTCCTAAACACAAGTGTAGTGGAGGAAGGTTTCAACAACTGCACCAGGGTTTGTTCCCACACAAAGCTGCCAAGGCCAACTTGCTCATTACACCAGCAAGCACTTCTGCAGCTTTCTTAAGAACATGAGATCTCTGCCTGCCGTACACCCATCAGTGGCTTGCTTCAGGAAACTCTTCCAGGCACAATACAGCTCAGATTCCTTACCAAAACACAGGAAGAAGTCTATAGCTGGTAACAAATGCTGACCTGACAAGACACTTTTCAGACAGGGCCAGCACAGGCAGGGTAAGTCAAGGCTTTGGTCCATGTTCACCCACTTCTCTAAGCTGTACACACCTCAGGAGGCAGAAGGCTCTGCCTCAGCATTTGCCCAATCCTCTGTTCATGGCCACAAGTCCCACAAAGGAGACATTTCTTTACTCAGAAGGACTGGGCCACCACCTCATCCTTGTTCAAACCCAATCTAGGCTGTCTGGACAGCCACAGACACTTGAAGCCGAGAGCATAACCTATCATCTCCAAGCCAGAGCAATGCCCTGGCAACTGAGCCCACCTTGAAGGTTGACGGTGTCCTGACGTAGGTTATATCCTCCAGCTCAGGAGATCCTCCAATGAAAAATCTCCTCAGCTCAGCAACTGTTCCCAGCTCCACAGGGCGCCAGGTAGGGATGGTGAAGTTATGGACACCTGACCCAGGACAACAGGACAGCCTTAGCAGCTATGACCAGCAGCCTACACAGAGTCACTAAGGGCACCATGGTAGATGGATACCTGCTGACTCAAACCACAGGAGGCTGAAAATAGAAACACCACCGTATCTCTAGAACATTTTCCCAATGAGTCAGCCCCATCAGTCACACAGTCAGCGTGGAAAGAACCGCCTGCCCATGAAGAGCATCTCCGTACTACACATGGGTGTCAGACCAGTTGCAACCTTCAGACTCCATATGGGACAGAGAGTTCTACTGCTGTGGTAAAGATGGATATGCAGCACCACCCAGGAGCTTCATCACAAAAGGTTTGGTGACAGAACCACCAAAGTAGCAAAAACAGCAACACTTGATGTGTCTCCACAAGGCAGAATGGTGCAGGATGCAACAAATCCTTCTTTGCTGCCCCACAGACAGCTAACTATACCTTGCAAAGCCTCCCCAGGACCAGCTGAATCCATCCCCAAGAGAGCCACTCTTCTGCCCTCATTCTGCCCCTCTTCTAGATTCATTCTGCCCAAGTATGTTTTACCTGGAAATGCTGGCAGCACCAAAGAACCATACCCTTCCACACGGTATCTCTGCCAGAAATCCAGGGACAGGACCTCAAAGTAGAGAACAGGCCACTGAGGGAGACTCTCTGCAAGGCAGGGAAGCAGATCACAGCTTTGTGAGGGAAAACTATCATAGAGAAAAAAAGACAAAAGACTAAATGCCCAACTCCACCACCAGGACATCCTTATTTCTTCTACAACCACTAGCTGAGACGTGTTGGTCATTATTTTCCCCCAGAAAAGTTGAACCCTCAGGCTTGAGGATGTCCTGCTTTTGGCATTTAAACTACAACAGCAGATGAAAACAGAATTACTTATGTTCCAAATTTGGGAACATCCTTTGCTCTGACAGCAAGTCCAAGCTGGTTCCTCGGTTATCTTTGAGCAGACAAGACAAAATTTGTAACTGATCTGATGCCAAACAGAGAAAACTTTATCTCTGACCCTTCCCACCGTTATCAGGGGATTAGTATGTTGGATTCTCCTATGGGTCTCCAAGCATTTGTTTTTTCCACAGTGAAACAACTCATAGAATAACTAGGCTGAAAATTCATTAGTGCTGCTTGAAGACACAAATCCAACATGTGCGCTGGATTCAAGTGGCAAGGCATGCCATACAGCTGCCCCTAGCAATTGCAATCCAAAGAGCAACTGGGGTTGGTGAGGAAGCAGCAGCTGCGCAGTGAAGCAGCAGGAACAGGCAGCAAAGCCCAGCTTAACAGAGCTGGAAGTTTCAGAGTGACATAAACTACACAAAGATTACACAGGTCACTGAGTGTGTCTACAAATGTAAGACTTAGCACAGAGCTTCAGTCGTGCACAAAAAATCTGCCTGTTTTTTCTGCCAGGGCTCTGTGCAGTATGTGGGGCATGGCAACACTGCCCAGCATGCCAGGTATCCTGAAACAGAAAAGGGATCCAAGATGTTTTTCAACTGGACATAGCTGACTACAGCCTAGAAGCAGAGTAACATCAATGCATACATACAAATGCTAATGCACTGCTGGGCAGGGCAAATACAGTATGTGTCCAGAGGCTGTGTGGTGACAGGGTAAACAATTGCGGAAAATCAACAACTCCCTCTATTTAAATCTGTCCTTTCATCTTGGTGAGGGGCCACCAAAGTGCCAGACAGCACCAGGTCTACACTGCATCCAAAGATTTCAGTTTTACGTGTCAGAGCAATGAGGAAATTCGTGTGGAAGTGAGCAAAACCGAAAAACCCACCTTCTGATTCAGCTCCTTGGGTGAAAAACATCTCCAAAGTGAAGGGGTAGCTGAAGTATGCCACATTCTCCTAGAGAGGAAATAAAACAGATCAAGTGCCTGGACAAGAGAATTCACCACCAGCACTGCAGGGCGCACAGAGAGAAGAGAGAAAAAAACTACTGGTATAAAACAGGTAATGATGTCCAAACAGTATCAGTTACATCACACTAACAAACACCTGATTGCACAGTGCACCTACTGAGTACACTCCTGAGTGCCACGAGGATGGAATGGGCTGTTAAAAAAAATGAAAAAGAGGAAAGAGTAGCACCCACAAATGACAATTCAGCCAACTGTGGAAGTACTACAGTGCCACAATCTTTCCATGAGCCAAGCAAAATACTTCAAACAATGTACGATAGAAATGTGGTACAGTAATTATTTTTTGTAATATGCAAACTAGCTCACATAAAAGCAGTTTAGAAGTTGATAAAATTCAAATATTCTAAGAGAAGAGCTGGAGACAGCAATGGAAGTAACTTCCCACACAGAAGGAGGGGTTCATTTTGAGAAATCAGTTTTGACTTTGTGCATTCCTGCCCCAGGCCAGCCAAAACAATGCTTTGTTAACTGAACATTTGAGACACAAAATCAAAACTCCAAATCTGAAGCACAAAAATCAAAGCTCCAAAGGCAATCGATCAGCTAGAAGGAAGAAAAAAGTGAGGTTCCAGAAACTGCTCTGAAGCAGTTTCATTTGATCTAGTTTTATTTGGAACCAGTGGCACTATAAAAAATGGCAAATAGAACTAGAATGAGGAGAATCCCAAACATGCTTGGCCCTTGAAAGGAGTTCTCAAGTCAAGACCTTTGCTAAATATATTTGTAACTTGTTACACCTGTTCCACTTCAAAGAATGCCTGTTCAAACTGCTCTGCACGTCTGAAAGTGTCCTTACCCAGCCCAATGCCTTGGTGGCACAGGTCTGCGTCACTCCCGATAGCTGCTGGGACGCTGGGCTCGACCACTCTGGGAGGAGAACATGAGCACAGCAGTGAACAATTTGGGTGACAGGGAGGACTCACAAACCAGAGCAGCTCAAAGGAGAATGTCAGCCCCAGATGACTGGGCTAACAGATAACATTGCCCACACTGAACATCCCCTTGCTGTGTCCTGCCCTGTCCTGTTCCAGGCAACGGCTGCTCCCCACAGCCTCCTGGAACAGCTGATGAAAAGCACCAACCCTTTCTTAAGAAAAAAGTACAAGCTTCTCTAAATGCACTGAGTAGCAAAAGTAGTACCTCTCTGGACAAATGACAGGGTATAAACAGAGAGGGAAGCCAGAGCCATAGCTTCAGGGAAATTAAACATGCAGCAGGATGTGCCTGTTAGTGCTGAAGCTTTATTTGTAAGTCAAAATTCTTATTTATCAGTCAATTTTGTGTGTCAGCACAAAACATGGAACATGACGGCAAGCACTGAAATCAAACGAGGTCACCGCTGAGATGGAGAAAATAGTAAGACTATTCTCTGCAGGATAAGGAATGAACTTTGGGCAGGCTGCTGGACACCATCACCACTGGTTGAGAAGCCAGTGGACCTCTATGTCCCAGCCTAATTTGGAAGAGATGAGAAAGGAAGATGCTACTTTCTCCCAAACATGAATTTAGTCCAAAGTTTTTAAGTTATGCAATTTTAGCTCTGAAGACCTCTGACTAGATCCCAGCCCAAACATTAACTTTTACTGACTTTTAGCAGAGCTGATCAGAGGGACCAGCGGAAGCACATTTCATTCCTTAAACTGCTGTGATATGGCTGGAAATGCAAACACTTACGATTTGGCAGCTCCACAAAGAAATGAACATAGAGGTTGTCATACTCATAGCCTTGAGCTGAAACTGAGAAGAGAGAATGAATGTCAGCTGCTCACTTGCACACAAACTCCTCCAGAATTCACAGCGGACTTTTGGGAGAGCCAGCACCAATAACCTCAGGTTTCCTTAGTTACTGCTGGAAGCTGGGCAAAGCCAGGGCCTTCAAAGTAACAAAATATGACCCTCAGAGAAGACTTCTCTACACTAGTCCTGTCCTCATATCACTAATCAGATTAGGCACGTCACATACTTAATTGCTTTCTTTGCTATGATCCCTATTAACATCCCAATTTGCTCTCTTTTTTCAGATCTGTTTGTCTTCCTAGAACAGCTGCAGTATTTGTAACCTCCAATCTGGAAATGCCACTCATGGCCTTAGTCTGCAAAAACAGGAGAGAAGGAGAAGTAAAGGATTCTAGGGCTAGAATCACCTTCTCTGGACCAGCCTGTGATCCAAGAATCCTTGGACCCTTCAAAGCCTCAGCCATCCCAGCAGATCCACATCTGGCCCTGTAGTTACAGTTCAGAATAAGGACTCACCTATTTCTCCATTCACAAACAGCCGCAGTGTACCAGGAAGGGTCTGTAGCAGACAAACAAGACAAAATGCTCAGTGACCACTGGTGGAACCTCAAACAATCCCCTCCCAGCAGGTCCTCATACAGGTATGTCACAGATGTTTGTACATGAATGATCCAGACTGCTGCCCAGGCAGGAGTCATGGCTTCTCATATCACTTTCCAGAAGTGAACAGTACCTCTGGAGAGAGGCTCTTTAGAGAGACCAAATTCCTTGGCTGCAGGAGTTTACTGTTCTGTAAATCAGTCTCTTACAGACTTCAAAACGGATATAAAATGTACTGAGAAGCCACCTGCAGAAATCATAGTCCTGTTTCTCCTGAGGTGTTCCTGCACTTGCCCAAAGTGGGGGAAGCAGGAGAAGGCATAGGACAAGCTGAGACACTCTACTGAAGTACAAGAAAGTAGAACTTTCACATTTTGACAAACAAGATTTGAGGGAAAAAAAAAAAAAAAAGACTGTAGTCTGGGTAATTCAGTGAGAAGGGAAACTAAAAGAGTTTGGGAGTGGGAAGGGCTGTTCACTTGAACAAAGTGGCACGAGGACATGTTTGACATTCAAGAAGTTAATCACTACCCCAAGAGATATACATCTTTTCCTCTTGAAGTGTTACAGTCAAAGGCCTTCACACAAGCATGTGGTCTCACAGAGACTGCAGTGCTCAGCACGTGCTGCTGCTGGCCTGACACACACAGGCTGGATCTCTGCAGGGCTCACATCCATTGTAACCCATCCCTTTTGACCTTTACTGCAAGGTAAAGGCTGCCAACACCCTAGAATGAAACAGTCTTTGGAGACTGTGGTACAAACAGCAGCCATGCTAACCAGGTCAAGAGTCTGCAAAGGCATCAGGGCTTCAGGTACTCACCATTTCAAACTCTGAACCTACAAGACCACTGAGGTATTCCTTGTACCGCCTGTACAGCTGCAACCACAGAACAAACGCATTAGAAAAGTGTCTGATTACATTTTTACCTATTGCAAAGTTTGTAATGGATGTAACTTAACCCCAATCTAAGTTGTCAACAGGCTTAGAACACAGGGGGTTTAACTGTTATAGCAGAAGTAGGGAAATAGGAATCTACGAGAATAGACAGGAAACTGCTAACACTGCCGGGAACTTCAGCTTCAGAGAACACTTCACCAAAGCTCACTCTAAGGGAAAAAGAAGCCATCCATGTGCTGAGCTACATCAAAAGCAGCGTGACCAGCAGTCAAAGGAGGTGATCCTGCCCCTCTACTCTGCTCTCGTGAGACCCCACTTGCAGCACTGTGTGCAGTTCTGGAGTCCTCGACTTAAGAAGGACACGGAGCTGTTGGAGCACATCCAGAGGAGGGGCTGGAGCACCTCCCGTATGAAGACAGGCTGAGAAAGTTGGGGCTGTTCAGCCTGGAGAAGAGAAGGCTGCGTGGAGACATCAGAGCAGCTTCCAGTGTCTGAAGGGGGCTACAAGGATGGTAGGGAGGGACTCTTCACTGGGGACTACAGGGATGGGACAAGGGGTGATGGGTTCAAACTGAAACAGGGGAAGTTCAGGTTGGATATAAGGAGGAAGTTCTTTACTGTGAGGGTGGTGAGGCACTGGAATGGGTTGCCCATGGAAGCTGTGAATGCTCCATCCCTGGCAGTGTTCAAGGCCAGGGTGGACAGAGCCTTGCGTGACAATGGTCTAATGTGTGGTGTCCCTGCCCATGGCAGGGGGCTTGAAGCAAAAGTTAGGTCTTTTCCAAACCTAACTATTCGATGATTCTAAGTACCCTTATGAACTGCCACAGCCAAAAAGGCAATTCAGAAAGATCAGTACATGAGATCCAAATATCCGGGGACATTCCAGATAACAAGAAATCATTCAATGAGTATATAGGAAGAGAGAAGGAGACTGAGGAAAGTGTCTGCCAGCTGCTCAAAAGCAAAGGAAAACCACTGGCAGCTGACAGGAGAAAGGCACGAATTCAGGTGGTTTTCTGCATCACTTCTCACTGCATCACTGCAGAGGCCAACACAACTAATATCAGGCAAGGCCTCTACATACAGTAAGGAATGAAGCAGTTGGAATATTTGCTGGAGTTTTCAAGTTGCTGGGGCTGTCTGTGGGTGATATTCGTTTTGTCACCTTTAGGTGTCTACAGCACAACTACACCTCTATAAGGGTCACAGCACAATTACATCTCCCGTTGTCAAATCAGGAGAACTAGTCAGTACGATCAGTGGAGGCTGGTCCTTACGTCTCTGAACACACTCTGCTCACGTTCCTCCTCCTCTGGCTGCATTTGGACAGATGCATTTTCAATGGTGTATTTCCACACCTCCCGCTTCTCTCCATCCACCTCAATCCTGCAGAGCCCCAAAACACATGGGCAAAATTCCCCCATTAAGCAGAGAATAGGCTGCAACAGCATCAACTGTGCCAGCAGTCCTCCCTCCACCAGGCCCGTGCAGCAACCAAGGGCACTAATGGTCCTCTCCTCATTCCCAAGTGCCTGCTAGCATCAATGACTCAAAAAGGGAGACTTGCCTGTGTCCAGCATATGCATAAACTCCATCCCTAGGGACTGGCACCAAAGACCCACATATCCCACATGCAGTGACGCCAAGCACTAGTACAGAATAATCTTGTCTTAGAATAAGTTAATAATAAAGTTAAATAACACAGAATAAAGTTTAAAAACATCCCTCAATTTAAGTGCTGATCTATTGCCTGAAGCAGGACCAGGAAACAGCCATTTCAGCCCTCTCTATCAGCCCATGGAGGTACCAGCCCTGCCCCACTCACTGGTAGGCTCCTTTGGTGCCAGTAAAGTCCGGCTTCACTGTGATCACTCCATTGTCGTCCACCTTGATTGTGCAAAGAACATGTTCATACTCCCTGCGACCAAGCCTAATGGAAGACATCAGGAAACACAGTCTAAAGAGAGTCTACTCTCTTGCTCTGGAACAGCAAGCTGGTAAAGGCCCATGGGGGTACAGAAAAAAACAAACACACCCATACTTTCCTATATTAGCTTAAAAAGCCTTTTGGAGGGATACACTCAGTTACCTCCCAAATGAGGGAAGAGGCAGAAAGACATAGCAGTCAGAGTTACCAAACTCTTCAAATTCTCTCCCCTTAACTAATGAAAGAAACAAGGATTTGAGTAAGGAGGGAAGACAAGTTTTTCTTCTGGGGAATTAAGGTCACTTCAGGATTTTACTTACTTCCCATAAGGTCCCAAGTCCCCCATGATGTACATGGTCTGGACAGGAGTGTTAATCACATGATTGTTCCTTATAAATTCATCTGAGGGTTCCCAGGTGATGATTTTCGACTTCAGAGAACTTGCTTCTCTGTCAACAACAGAAGAGCACCAGTCACAGCTCACTTCAGCAACCTGGCACAAGCAGGACCACTCCCCCATAACAAGGAACTGCTGGATTCCAAGTTTGACACAGGTCAACTTTCAAAGACCAGGCTGCTCTGTAGATGGGGCACCAGCTCCAGGAAACCTGCATTAGCAAGCTCCGAGCCCCTGTTTGGACTCACATTGGCCTGCAGTCTTGTCTTCTCCTCCTCACATTGGCCATCCTCTCTGCCAGATAGGATGGCACCTCATGTTCTGAGTCGGTTACCTTCTGGCAGTGCTGGAGGAGAGAAACAGATGGGCAGTAGCTTCATTGTAACAGGCCATCCTTCCCACAGCTTCCCTTCTGGAGGAGAGAACAGCACACCCACATGCCAAGACAAACTGCTAGAAGATTTTATTTGCTGTTTTTATAGTAAACTACAGCTTAACTCCACCCAGCAAGTTACCTACAAAGCAATGTTACGAAGCCAAGTCCCTCCAAGCTGAGGGACTATCATTCTGAAACAGGAAGATCTCATCCCAGGTCTGAGGCACTATGTGAAGCTGCTCTGCAGAAGCAGTATGCTCTCCTGCATACGGGAAATCTGGCTTGCTGCTGCATGGCCAAGACCTGACAAATGTTCCCTCTGTGGCAGGTCCAGTGATTCTGACAGACCCTGCTGTATAAATTATGTGTAACTCAGACCGGTACCTCCTCCAGGTTGGTGAACCGGTCGTGATCCGTGTAGGTGAAGATGCGACAGTTTTTCCGGCCTCCGGCCCTCTCCAGTTTGAGGATCTCCTCCCAGTACTGCCGGTCCAGGGGTGTCTGGCAGGCAGACTCATCCTGGTACAGATCCACCTCAAACTGAGAGCACAGCAGGCTGAGCACCAACGCTGCCCTTCAGCAGCACAGCACAGCACAGCCACACTTTCCAGCCGAGATTCCCAAACCCACTGCACAAGATCCTTTGGGAATACCGGCAGGCAGCCCGAGGACCGGCTCCGGTATTGTCCGGATGCCCGCCTGGAGCGCTTGGGCATCGCGGGTCACCCCGCAGCAGGACCCCCCCGCAGCAGGACCCCCCCGCAGCACAGGACCCCCCGCAACAGGACCCCCCCGCAGCAGGACCCCGCGGGGCCATCACAGGAGCACCGCCCGCGTCAGCCGCAGGCCCACCTGGCTGAAGAGCTTCTCCTGCCACCGCACCTCGGCCTCCTCCTCCTCCTCCTCCTCCTCCTGCGGGGGCCGCCGGGCACCTGCGGAACACGGCTCGGTTACCGCCCGCCCGCTCCCCCTTCCTCCCCGTCCCCTGCTCGGGCCCCACGTACCGGTCGCGGCGCGGTCGGCCAGGCCCGGGAGCGCGGGGCCGGCGAGCGGCGGCGGGGCCTGCGGCAGGAAGGGCCCGGACGCGGTGCCCCGCCAGAGGCGGACCCTGCGGGGAAGGAGGGAGCGTGGCGGAGACCGATGCGGGCCCGGGGCCGGCGTGGGGCCGGGAACGGCCGCTCACCGGAGGCGCAGGTTGCGCACGGGGTCGCGGGACCGATACACGGCCCCGCCCGCGCCGCTCGGCACCGCCGCCATGGCCCGGGGCCGCCGCCTCGCCATGGAGAGGGCGCCCCCCTGCGGTCCGGAGGAACGGCCTCCCCGCCGCTCCCCCGGGGCCGTTCCGGTCCGTTCCCGTTGGAACGCTGCGGGAGGCGGGCTGACGGTGGGTGCTGGGGCAGCCTTAACCCGGCACGCGAGAGCCGCGGTACAAACCCTGCGGGTCAGATCTCAGTCGGTACGGTGGGCATTCCCCGGGCGGCATCGCGAGGCATGCCCAGGTCCGAGCATCAGCTGCCACCACTGGAGATCCCAAAGACGGGAAAAGCCGTTTCTGACAGAAAGGCAGGGAGCTGACAGAGCTGTACAACAGTCACACAGAAACATCTGCATCTGTACCTCCTGGGCAAGTACAACATCATAACAGCACTGTTCAGCTCTAAACTGTAGTATCAGTAAGTGGTAACGGGACCTATGTTATTAGACAAATGTGGCACACCTCTGGCATCTGAGACAGAAAGAAAAGGTGTGATTATGCGGTACATTCTCATCAGGGTTTTTGCACAATCAGAGCTTGAACAGCCCATACTGCTTATGTCAAATTTGACACGACAGTAAGGATCGGGCTGTCGCACACACACTGTATTGCAGCAGTTTGTTGACTTCAATAGTCCCAGTTAGAGTGAGAAAATGTCACTGACCCGCAGCTTGAGTGGATACAAATGGGAGCAGCTACCAAAAGAGAGGAGCACAGGTGAGAGGCATCAATAAGGGACCTGGACAGGATGGAGAAATGGGTTGCCAGGCACATCAGGAAGTTCCAAAAGGAAAACTGCAAAGTCCTGCCCCTGGGGAGGAACAGCCCCAGGCACCAGTATCTGCTGTGCAGCAACCGGGTGGACACCAAGGTGAACTTGAACCAACCATGTGCCCTTGCAGCAAAGAAGACTACCGACATCATGGGCTGCATTAAGAGGAGCATTGCCAGCAGGCGAAGGGAGGCGATCATTCCTCTGCACTCAGCACTGGTGACCACCAACCAGTTCTGGGCTCCACAGTACAAGACAGACAAGACGTACTAGAGAGAGTGAGTCCATCAAAGGGTTATGAAGATGAAGGGACTGGAGCATCTGTCCTATAAGGAAAGGCTGAGAGCACTGGGACTGCTCAGCATGGAGAAGGCACAGGGGGGCCTGACTGGTTGTATCAATACCCAAAAGAGGCATGCGAAGAGAATGGAGCTCTTTCCAGTGGTCCCCAGTGCAGGACCAGAGGCAACGGGCACAGTTGAAACACAGGAGGTTCCCTCAGCATGTGGAAGCAGATTTTCCTGTGAGGGTGACCGAGCACTGGCATGGATTGCCCAGGGAGGTTGTGGGGTCTCCACCCATGGAGATATTCCAAAGCCAACTGGTCATGGTCCTGGACAGCCTGGGCAGGGGCTGGATGGGATGACCTCCAGCCACTCTGAAATCCCACACTGTCTCTGTGTGGGAAGCACATTCCTGCCACCCCTCATGCCAGCACTAGCACTTGTGCATCGGATGCTGTCAAGAGCAATGGTGTTTTCTCCATTACACTAAGACCAACCTCTCCTTGCTTGTCTCTTTAGCCCCAGTTCCAACACCCGGGATGCCTGCTTTGTGCTGCACAGACATCAGTGCTTTGCTCGATGTAGCTGTTGTACTGCCTGGTCATGTACTCTGCCATTGCAAATGTTCCTGTAGCTTCTTTTATCATGCAGTTATCTGACACGGAATGGGCACACTCAGCCTGTTTAAACTCTTCCAGCACCTCACAGGTGACCTGTGCGATGCTCTCTGAGGATTTTCTCCATTAGATAGAATATGACATCCTCTATTTGCTCGGCATCACAGACCATGCTGGTCAACACTTCCTGAGGGTTTGGTTCTGAAAACTGGAGACTACAATCCCTCAGGTGAGTGGACTGGAGGAAATGCAGGAAGACCCAGGACATGCTCCAGTTCTCCTGACTCGCTCCAGGCACAACGGGGCCAGTTTTGTTCAGGGTGAAAATTCTGAGTTTCCTCAACCCCAGTGTTTCACTTCTGGGAAGCTCCCACTTTAGAAGCAGCACGTGTCACAGACCGGCAGCTCCCATGTCTGAACCAAACCACCAACCCAAAGCAGCCCCCCCGAAAGCACATGGGAAATAAAAAGAAGATGTGAGCAGACAGATCTGTTTGGCTGCCTTCTGTTTCTCTGTTTCTTGCTTGGAGGCCGTTGCTGCCTACTGGCTAAACCTGCAAGCCCCCCTATCTCAGTGCAGCTGTAGGATTTCCTGGTGGAACCATCGATTCTGATGACTGGCTGGGCACAGGCATTGCTGCGCAGCCCCCGCCACCCTTTGGAGGAGGCTCTAGCCTAAGAGGAGACTCAGACCCACCCTTCTTATGCAGGGGATACCCTCACAAGGTTCCCAGGGGTGTCCTGCCACCAGGGAAGGGGCTGATCTCCCATGGGAAGGACAGGTTCCCTGTTCTCCCCAGTGAGCAGCACTTCTGCCAGTCCATCTGCCTGCCACAGCCAGGACCTGCTCCGTGGGTGCTGTGCCGGGCTGTGATTCCCCCATGCAAGGTGCCCTGTCCCTGTGGTGGCTGGCTGACTCCTGCATGCTGACACAAGCGGGAATATGGTAGGAGCAGGGCTGGAGATCTGCTCTGCCTGAAATCCTCTACCCCAAAAATGTTAGCTTCTGTTCTCCTCGTCTCGATGGCCCCAGTCCAAGGTCTGGTTCCCAGCACAGATTGCATCAGGCTCAGTGCACGCAATACTGAGGCAGCAACAGAGAAAGGCTGGTGGGTAGTTTTGGCGTCAGCACCAGCCCTAATAGACTGTTAAACTAAGGCCATTGTCTCTTGAAGGTCTAACACAATCCAGCAGTCACTGACCGTGGGAGTCTCACTGCAGACAGTGAATGCTGGATCTGGTCCTGAGCTCAGCTCAGTGGTACCTTCAATATCAACAACTTTCTTGAGATGATTATTGTGCATTTGTTATATACTTTGCAAACATGCAAAATGGGCAGGGCTTGTGCTGTATGTAAAGAGGATGGAATTCTCTGGGAACTGGGTACAAGCTCATTATTTATGTGTTCCTATGACAGGTATGTTGCTGCCACAGTGGGAGACCAGTGGTTGGACCAGATGGAGAAGCCCACTTGCAGCATCTCCTACACCCCTGGCTGGTAAAGCACAGTGTATATAGCAAGGGAAAAGGCACCTAGGAGCATCATCAGTCTTGTGACGTATAGATGCCTATGTGTGGGATAACACCTCATCCCAAAGCTAAACCTGGTGCTGCTCCAAAATAATAACAGCAATTAAAAAAATTAACACAAATCATCTCTCAAATGTGCAGTTTCAGATGACAGCTCTGCCCATGCCCAACACAGACACAAACCCTAGTGCATCTCTTACAGTGACTGTGCCACAACCTTCCTTTTGAAAACCACATTCTCATCAAGCAATCGGATATCCTGCACCAAACACGATCAGGAAATCCATCATCTGGGGGTGACCCTGAAAACACACGTGAAAAGGGAGCAAAATTATAAAAATAAACAGAAAAATCAGCAATTCCCACAGACACCCATAAGGCAGAACTTGGAAACAAATAATCCATGGGCTGTGTTTAATAAGAAACCATCTGTTTGCTACAGATGGGAGTGGTCCTGGTACTGTACAGGGACCTGGAATTCCATGTCTCTCCCATGTGTGTCAGAGCTTGACCTACAGCCACAGCCCAGCTCCACAGGAACACTGTAGGATTCCCACTGCCCTTGGCTGCTGCTGTTCCCTGGTCTTGCAGGTGGGAGTATCTGTTGTTCAGCAACCATTGTGGCTTTCACAGCTCAAGTGGTTCTGAAAGGACCGAAGTCTTCCACCTAAACATAACCTCCAGGCCAGGCTCTCCCCTCCTGCACAGCCAGGGCTGAACTTCCCTTTGTCCCATGTCCCAGCCTGAAGCTCCCATCATCCTGAGCAGGGTGCAAGCATTAACTTCTTGTGTGTAGCCCTGCAGGGGCCAACTACGTACTGCCAAGAAAAGAGCCAGGGAGGCTGATGAGTCGCCCTAACAACCCCCAGCAGACTGGAGCATCCTGGGTTCAGTGCTTAACTGTGATGTGGAGCCACCAAACAGCAGGACCCCGACTGGTGGGGATACAAGGAATGTGCAAGTAACTGGTATGATGCTCATCAATTTTTCACAGTGGTGTTCATTCTGTGTCTTGTTCTTTACTTGTACTAACTAGATCTTGACTAATAATAATTCTTTGGTTAGACTACTTAGACTTATTTCAAGGCCAGGTTGGACGGGGCTTGGAGCAACCTGCTCTAGTGGAAGGTGTCCCTGCCCATTGCAGGGAAGTGGACCTAGATGAAATTTAAGGTCCCTTTCATCTCAAACCAGTCTTTGATTCTATGATGACTGATATTCCTTGCACAGTTCTTAACTTCAATATGTATTGTCTCTTTGAAATCCAGGACCTTCCCACCCATCAGTTTGTCCCTCTTGAAAAAACACAAAAGTAGCATCTTTTGTTATCTTTTCTGGATCACAAGAGATCTTTTTTCCAGATCTCTCTCCTAAAACTATTTTCCCACTATCTACCACCACCTCAGACCAGTTTGTGTTCAGATTAACCCTCACCTGCCCTTCTCACCTGTGCATCATGATCCTGAAGCAATCAATACATGATTAGAAACACTTTACACATGGCAGCATGAGAAAGAAAACCAAAACACCTCGTGCTGAGGCTTCCATGCTCAATTTAACCAACCAGAACATAAAAATCATCTACAACACACAAGTAATTGGGACTGCTGCAGACACCCACAAGTCATCTTAATTCAGCTGATTTATTTGGCTTTTTTGCATGTTGTTTTCATTTAATAGTTATCATTAGATAACTATTGAAGCCCATCATGCAAAATGCTGGAGCAGCTCTGCTCTGGAGCCAGGCTGAGAGAGCTGGGCTGGGTCAGCGTGGACAGGAGAAGGCTCCTCAAGGGGAGACCTTAGAGCAGCTCCAGTGCCTAAAGGGGCTGCAGGAAAGCTGGAAAGGGGCTTGGGACAAGGGCCTGTAGGGACAGGCCAAGGGGAATGGCTTTAACCTGCCAGAGGGGAGACTGAGATGAGCTCTTAGGCAGAAGCTCTTCTCTGTGAGGGTGCTGAGGCGCTGGCACAGGGTGCCCAGAGAAGCTGTGGCTGCCCCATCCCTGGCAGTGCTCAAGGCCAGGTTGGACACAGGGGCTTGGAGCAAGGTGCTCCAGTGGAAGGGGTCCCTGCCCATGGCAGGGGCTGGGGCTGGATGAGCTTTAAGGTCCCTTCCAACCCAAACCAGGCTGGGATTCTATGATTCCATGACATGCACAAAAAGAATCAAAAATCAAAATGGGACAGGAGAGGGGAAAGGCTGGAGAAGGAGAGGTGACCAAGGGGAAGAAGGAGGGAATCCAGGCCTTGCACGCACAACTGCAGTGGAAACACTGGGCATTGCAGGTGAAGTGTTGAAGAGCAAGCTGGGCTCTGTGTTCCCAGCAGCAAGAGAAGTGGCCGCTCATTTGGGTTACAGTTTGTCTGATCTCTCAGACTCCCGATACCACCTCCAGAGCCGTAAGAGCACCACAGTGCTCACAAAGATACCAGCAGCAGAAAACAAGATACCACAGGCACTGGCAGCGTGGGATGGGAACCCACTTCCCTCCCTGGTTCTGTGATGTGATCCTGCCTTCGTGCCTGCTGCCGATTTAACGATGGGCGCCTGCTGAGACCTGCAGAACCACCTCTGCCCTGTGCAGGGCTCTGGGCCATGCCCAGTGGGACAACAGCACCGTGCTCAGCGCTGCCCTCCTGGAGGGAACACAGCAGCTCAGCACGGCCCCCCGGGCCCTGCCCCCCCGACACCGGGCACTGTTATTTCAAATAGTTTAATTTTAAAAATATTCTATTCAGTGCTAAAATAAGTTTCACTCCGCGCGCAGCCGCGCTTCGGCTTCGCCAGGCTCGATCACAGACTCGGCGGGACATGCAGTGGCGGCAGGAGGGGGGGACGGACAGGAGGTGGCGGGGGCACGGGGCACCTTGGGCATCCTTCGTCGCCCGGGACGTGAATACCGGGACCGGGGTCCCCTGGGCACCAGAGAGCGGCTGGAGGCCCCACCGGGGAGAGGTGGTCCCGCGGGGGCAGGGCAGAGTGGCAACATCCCTGTCCCTACCCCATGGGGGGGGAGCGCCCCCGCCTCCCCTGACACCAATGGCTTAAACGAGCGGGTTATTGCACAGCGTCCCAGCGGGGCCGGCCCCCCAGATCGCTCCGGGCGGGTGGGAGGTGGCTCCCCCGTCCCCGGGGAGGGCGGGCAGGGGGGAGGCACAAGCAGGTAAAGAGCACCCACCGGTGCGGCAGGGCTGTGGGGAGCCCCAGGACAGCCCTGCATGCAGCCACCCGCCGAGGCCCCCCGGCTCCGGGGCAGCTCGGTGCAGGGAGAGGGAGCCAATAAATAGAGGCAAATCTGCGGGTGCTGGCAGGGCCCCGGGAGCGCAGGCGAGGGCAGGGCAGGCGGGGCCGGGCGGCTCTGCGAGGGGCTGGCGAAGGCGCTCTCCCGGCCAGGCAGGCTAGCTCTCCGAGGCCGTGTGGCACACAGAGTTCTGATCAGCACAAAATCTCTTCAGGGGCGGCGCACCGGAATCCTCCTCCTCTTCAGTTACCTGCAAGAGACAGAGGTCACAGGGGCTCGGCTGCCCATCGTGCTGCATCACGCGGCGGGGACACCCCAGACTCATCCATCAGGAAGCTTTTGGACACCAGGAGTGTGAACCCACTTCAGCCCTGGAGCCACTGTTTTACCATCCCCACTGCATCCTTTCTTCATGCTTTATCACCTGACCCAACCTGCTCTAGTGGAAGGTGTTGCTGCCCATGGCAGGGGGTTGAAACTGGGTGAGCTTTAAGGTCCTTTCCAAACCAAACCATTCTAGGATTCTATGACCCAAGCCAGGAGATGGCTCAGAACACCACGAGATTTGGGGAGCTCCCAGAGGACACTGGACACTGCAGAGCAAATCCATCGAGATGTTTCTGCTCATGGCAGTGAAAGGGCAAAAGCAGGTCTGTGTGTATTTGGACATGGCTACAATGCCCCTTTCCTTACCTGAGTCTCAAGAGGGACCGGCTCTTCCTTTGTAAGAGTGGGAGGCTCATCTGCAACTTCCGAGGAAGGCAGGGAGGGCTCTGGAGAAAACAGGGGGTTAATGCCATTGCCCAGGAGCATAGCAGATCCAGCTATGTAATAAGCCAGGAGAGGAGACCTCCGTCCCCATTTTCCTGTCCACATCCAGCCACATCTCAGCTGCCCACTGGACAAGCAATGGCTCCTGCAGGATGGGGCCCAGCTGCCTTTCTTCCCCTTTCCCAGGCCAGCACCCACCTTCCAGCGTCTCCTGCCCCAGTGTAGGTGGCTGTGAGTCATCCGTGCGGAAGTCGGACGTGTGGGCAGGACTCATGGACTCGCTCTGCTGGGGGCTGGGGCTGGAGTTGGGGCTGCTATCCACCTTGAGCTGGTAGACATCTGACAGCGAGCTCTGGTTGCTGTTCTCATCTGCAGAAACAGCACCTAGTGAAGAAGAGCACCTTGACCCAGGGACACAGGCAGCTGAGGATGGCACCGAGAGCCGGGTCTTGGGGAGAAGGAAGGGCACGGTCAGAGGCAGTTTGAACACAGAGGATTCGCTGCAACCCAGCACTGAAGAACTGCCTAGCATAGGACTCTCGCCAGAACACAGCCGGCACCAGATACACAACAAGCCAATGGCACAGGGACTGCCTCTGCCACGGGCACTGCCCAATCTCACACCTGCAGCTTGCGAGGGCCTCAGGCAGTTGATGGCAGAAAACCCTTGCCTACCCACCAGGGCTTTGTACCACTTCTGTCTGCAAGGTGCAAACTAAGGCCAGGAGCAATGTGCAGCGCCCACCTCCCAGCAGGCAGGCAGTCCTGGCACACACCTTTGCCAGGCCAAGTGTTCTCAAACTGCAGACCTCCAGCACCAACCCCCTCAGCCCATGTAATGGAAGTGCCAACACACTCTGCAGTTCTCCTTGGTCACACGAACTGCTGAGGGCAAGGCTAGGCTCAGGTGTATACTTCACTCCAGCAGGCAGTCCATGTACTGCATGAGCCTTGCTTGGCTCCACCAGAGCCCTGCCTGCTCATGCTGGCTGCAGCGCTCCAGGATCAAAAGCAAGGTGACAGAGGTCCTCCACCTTTTAATTCTAAGGCCCTGCTGGAAGCAGCCCACTCAGCTGCAGGCAGCTGCTGGCTTCTCTCCAGAACGGACTGCAAAGTGGGAACGGGAATCACCATTCCTCTGGTTCCCCATGAAGCTTCCCACGGGAAGCAGCTGGTTAAAGTTTCCTCTTACAACAAAAATTAAGTTTCTCAGCAGGGACAGAAGGGGATCAGCACAACCTCAGCTTCTCCAAGGCCTTAAACTTTGTCCCCAGCTGCAGTGGGGCACTGCCACACTCACCTTGGAACTCCAGGAGGAGAGAGGAGTTGGCAGAGGTGTCAGCTGGGAAGCCATTGGGTTCCCGGGCATTGCTGCTACTTGACTTGGATTTCTCTTTCTTGAGAAGAAACAAGAAAAGCAGAAACACAAAGTTAGAGGAGCCCATTGCTGGCAGGAGTATGCAGAGGTGCATAAACTGCTCCGAAGAGGCTGCTTCCCTGTCTCTCTCCCAGCAACCTGCAGGGATGTGCCTGTGCAAGCTATTCCGTTTTACACACTTTCGTAACTGAGCAGCAAAACTGCAGCTATGAAGGTTCACAGTCAGTAACAAAAGAAGAAGCTGACACAAGAGTACTGCTGAATGAAAATAAGTCATAGAACCGTGGAATGGTTTAGGTTGGAAGGGACCTTAAAGCTCATTCACCTCCAACCCCTGCCACGGGCAGGGACACCTTCCACTGGAGCACCTTGCTCCAAGCCCCTGTGTCCAACCTGGCCTTGAACACTGCCAGGGATGGGGCAGCCACAGCTTCTCTGGGCACCCTGTGCCAGCGCCTCAGCACCCTCACAGGGAAGAGCTTCTGCCTAAGAGCTCATCTCAGTCTCCCCTCTGGCAGGTTCAAGCCATTCCCCTTGGCCTGTCCCTACATCCCTTGTCCCAAGCCCCTCCCCAGGTTTCCTGCAGCCCCTTCAGGCACAGGAGCTGCTCTGAGGTCTCCCCAGAGGAGGTCCCGCGGTACCCACCTCCTTGCTGTCCGCCACCGGCACCCACTTGAATATCCGCAGCGAGGTGTCTCCCACCGTCACCCACTTCTTCTCCCTGCGGGACAAGCCAGCAATGGCAGCGGCTCCACGGCGCCCGGCCACAAGCTCTCACTAGCCCCTCCCACGCCCCCCTCACCGCTCTCCGATTGGCCCAGGGGAACGCCAATCCAGAGCAGTACCGCCCCCGCCCCCCTTTCCCCGCACACCACGTTGTGATTGGCCCTGCTGCCCGTCCATCACCGGCGCTTCCGGTCCCCCCCCAGCTCCCGAGCAAACCGGGCGAACTAATTGGCTGCCGCCTCGCTGTCCCGCCCGCTCACCCACGCAGCACGGTGATTGGACACTTGCTGCCGGGGCGCCTCCGCCGGCAGCCGTGTGGCGCGGTGATTGGCTGCGCGCGGGGAAGGCCCCACCCCCACGGCCCCGCCTCTCACCATCTGCGGACGCGCTCGATGGCCGCCATCACTTTCTTGATGTCATCCTTGGCGCGGCTGCGGGTCTCGGCGCGCACCGACCGGCCCGACATGGCGCCCGCAGCCCCGGCAGCCCCGGCTCCGCCGCGCCCGCCGCCGACAGCCGCGCATGCGCGAGCCCGCCCCGCACCGTGCGTGCTGCGTCACCGCGCTCGCCACGCCCCGAGGACGGGTGGGGAGGGACCGCGGTGACGTAAGGCACGCATGCGCGGTTCGCCCCGCCCCTTTATGTGCTGAGCCTGTGCAGGTGGCTCCGTTTGCGGCGCGTCCCGCCCAGCGCGGGACCGGGGGTACCGGGGCCGGGGGTACCGGGGCCGGGCATCCCCCCAGCAGGGCGCGGCTGCAGGAGCCCTGCCTGCATGCAGGCAGCAGCAGAAACCCCCTGCTAGCATCAGCGTTTGAGCTTGGGCAGCAAAATAAACTCCAAACCCTCTTTTCTAAGCCCAGAACCCCCCCGGCCCCCTCTGACCCCTCACTGCGGTGCACCGGGAGAAGCCTGTGGCAGAGGGAGCACACGCGGCACCCCAAGGTCCTCGCCCTTGCTCCCCATCCCGTCAGTACAGCAAGGAAGCAGGCGAGGGGCAAGCCGGCTCTGACCAAACTCCTTTATTACAGCCTGTTCAGCGTTATCAAAACCCCCAGTCCCCGCAGGCAGCACGCAGTGCCAGATGCCCATGGGCAGGCTTTCAGTGTTTCTTGCCATAGATGGCAGCCAGGGCCTGTCGGGCACTGGAGATCTGCTGCTCCAGGCGCTCCCGCGTGGCTTTGTTCCCAGTTTTTTTCAGGATTGCCTCCATCTCTTCCACCACTGCTCTGTGCCCAGCCGTGTTGTGGAAGACACGGATGGCCCGGTCCCCGCATGACACCAGGTAGCGGCTGCTGGTGTCAAAAGCCAAGTCTGTGATGCCCTGCCCGTGCACACCGGTGAAGCGCTCCTCCTCTTCACCTCTCCGTGTGTTATACACCACGATGTCTGCGCCACTGGAGATGGCAACAACATGAGCATTGGGGGACAGGGCAATGCGGCAGGGCTCTGCCACTTCACACTTCCCTGTCAGCAGCAGGTAGGGATCCTGTTGCTTCTTATATTCCACATCTGTGTCCCAGAACTTCCACGTCCCATCCTTGGAAAGAGTTGCCATCCTGCAGCCAGGAGAGGAATACAGTCAGCACTAGGAAGTCTGGCAGCATCCCTGCCCCAGCCATGCCTGCCCAGCAGGAATCCTCGGTGGAGAGAGGGCTCTTTTGGGAAGTGTGAGTCTGTGCAGACACACAGCTCTCGCCCTCTGTCCAGAGCAGAGAGAGCAGACACGTCCAGGAGAAAATCCACGGGGAAGAGGCAGACAGCACAAGCCCTATGGGGCTCTGTGCCCAGGGCCTTGCTCCCCCTTAACAGGTTGTGGAAGCAGCGAGCTCATGTGTCCCAAGGGCAGAGCATGCTGCTTCAGGCAGCAGTGACAGGCCCTTACCTCCTCGAGTCATTGGAGAAGGAGAAGGAATGTATGCCAGCAGCATGGCCTTTGAGCTCAAAAGCCCTGGCAACCTCCCGGAAGTCTCCGTTCTTACTAAAACACACCTCCCACACCTTCACGTCAGGGGTAAAGCCGCAGGAGGCCACAAACCTGCATGAACAAACAAGTGGAGACACAGAGGATCCATTACCAGGCAACGCAGGCTTGAGGGGTACGCCCTGCATCGAGGTGAGCAGTCGAGGCTCCATGGAGGCAAAACCATCCAGAGCCCACAGTCAAACCATGGCTTGAATCAGCTAAAAACGCTTACACTTCCCAGTGACAGCAGGCTGGGAAAGGGAATGCCCCCAGGAACCAGAGGAACTTCAGAATTAGGCCAAACTAAAAAACCTAAACGGTTCTGATCTCCAAATGCAGTGAGCTCAGAACACAAGTCCTCCTGCAGCACCAAGTTAGAGGCAGAGAGAAGAACAAGATCTTCCCGTAAATAAATCTCCCAGTAATAAAAATCTTAATTTTATAATTAACCTTTAAAAGGTTACAAACACAAGTTGGAAATGCTGTTTGCTTTGTGCACGCCATTTGTGTTGTCCCATCTCCACTCTCTGAGGAGAGTGCTGCTCTCCTGGCTCCCCAGGAGATCGTCAGCAGGACAGCAGCACCAAAGCACAATGGCAACTGAGCATCTGAGCTAGGCAGGTGAGAGGCAGCGCTCCGGCAGGGCTGCTACCAGGGGCTGGAATCCCTTTGAAAAATATGGAGCCCTCAGAAAATCACATTAAAATAGCAGCCAAGTGCCAATGAGCTGAACACGCATCCTCCTGTTCCCACCCTGGAACACCTCCTGCCCCTCACCTCCCGCAGGGTGACACTGCAGCGTAAGCATTGCTCATCTGGTTAGTGTTAATGCTGGCCAGGACTTGACCCTTTGGGCTCCAGATCATGATGGTAGTGTCATTGGAAGCTGTCATGATGAACTTTCCTGGGGGAAGAAAAGGCAAACATCAGGAGAGCTCCCAGCTGTGATGCTACCACAGACTCACCAAAGGCCCAGGACAGTCCCCAAGCAGGGCGACCCCTCCCTGCACCCAGTCAAGAAAACCAAAATCGGCACCAAAAGTCAAGGAGTGGCAATCCCCTAGGCCAAGGCAAAGAGCCTTGGCTCCCAGTCATGCCTTGGAGCACCTTGGGCATGCAGAGACCCTGCATGCTCCTCACCCTGCACCCACAGGGCTTGGCACTTCACTGGTTCCACAGCAGGAACGTGCTGCTTGGTCTTCCCCAGGTGGCTAAAATGCAACTTTCAAGTCGTGGGTTGCAGCAGGTAGGTGACTACAACCACACTGCTTTGTCCAAATTTACTGGCCAGGTCAGCAGTTAGACCTCTGTTTGCCTCCACTTTTCCCTCTCCTGGAGGGGGAGCTGCCGATTTACCTTTCAGCTATTTTTGCAAATGCAGTTTTCACTGTCACAGCTGAACAAAGGTCTCAGTTAACCTGTTCTCTGCTCTGCTATTACAGAGGTGAACTCACAGCCATCCACTTCCAACTGTCCACTGCCTCATCAAGCCCTCACCATTAACACATACTCCCTCCCACCCCATTCTAGAAGATCCCAAAAGTTTCACATAGACCATACGAACTCACTAGAGAGCTTTTTGACTGGTTAAAGACAGACTGGTGGGCCAGAGAACAGTGAGCCTCTCAAT
The DNA here is from genome assembly GCF_034315485.1 of Pezoporus occidentalis. Lineage (NCBI taxonomy): Eukaryota > Metazoa > Chordata > Aves > Psittaciformes > Psittacidae > Pezoporus > Pezoporus occidentalis. Next base: position 125,730 of record NW_026915495.1, read on the forward strand.
AGTGAGACCAGACGTCTCTGCAACAGCGTGCCTGAAAATGCAGATGAGGAGACTGGGCAAACTGGAGTAGTTCTGTGCTTCCAGGAATACAATCTGTCCAAGAAGGACATCTTTCAGGTCAACTGGTAGTAAATAAAGGCAAAAAAGTGACACCTAAGACACTACAGAGAATGAAGTACTGGTGAAGAAATGAGCCTTGAGAATGCCAAAAACTCCAACACTTCCAACCCAACACCTCTTGCTGTACATGAGACATAAAAGCTGAGTTGTGGTCAATGGCTCAATGTCCAGCTGGAGACCAGTAACAAGTGGTGTTGCTCAGGGATCGGTATTGGGACTGGTCTTGTTCAACATCTTTGTCGCTGACGTGGACAGTGGGATTGAGTGCACCCTCACCAAGTTTGCCGATGACACCGAGCTGTGTGGTTCGGTTGATACCCTGGAGGGAAGGAATGCCATCCAGAGGAACCTTGACACACTTGTGAGGTGGGCTCATGTGAGGTCATGCCAACCTCATGAAGATTAACCATGACAAGTGCAAGGTCCTACACCTGGGTCAGAGCAATCCCAGGCACAGCTACAGGTTGGGCAGAGAAGAGATTCAGAGCAGCCCTGTGGAGAAGGACTTGGGGGTGTTGGTCGATGAGAAAATGAACATGAGCCGGCTTCAGTGTGCACTTGCAGCCCAGAAAGCAACCGTATCCTGGGCTGCATCAAAAGGAGCGTGACCAGCAGGTCGAAGGAGGTGATCCTGCCCCTCTGCTCTGCTCTTGTGGACCTGGAGCATTGTGTGCAGTTCTGGTGTCCTCAACATAAAAAGGACATGGAACTGTTGGAACAAGTCCAGAGGAGGACCACAAGGATGATCAGGGGACTGGAGCACCTCCCATATGAAGACAGGCTGAGGAAGTTGGGGCTGTTCAGCCTGCAGAAGGCTGCGTGGAGACCTCATAGCAGCCTTCCAGTGTCTGAAGGGGGCCTATAAGGATGCTGGGGAGGAACTCTTCATTAGGGACTGCAGTGATAGGACAAGGGGTAATGGGTTCAAACTGAAACAGGGGAAGTTTAGACTGCATATAAGGAGGAAATTCTTTCCTGTTAGGGTGGTGAGGCACTGGAATGGGTTGCCCAGGGAGGTTGTGAATGCTCCATCCCTGGCAGTGTTCAAGGCCAGGTTGGACAGAGCCTTGGGTGCCCTGGTTTAGTGTGAGGTGTCCCTGCCCATGGCAGGGAGTGTGGAACTAGATGGCCTTAAGGTCCTTTCCAACCCTAACTATTCTGTGGTTTTATGATACTACCTCAAGCCCCAAAAGTGAGCAGATCATTCCTGTACCTGTCTCTGCAACTCCTATGTTGATGATGGGAGCTTTGTGCTTCTTTGGGAAGTCCCCAGCAGCTGCAGTGAAGGTGAAGTTGCTGTCATCCTTCTTGGTCATTTTATAGACACGAATTGTCTCGCTGCTCGCCAGCCAGACGACAAATGCCCTGTGGAAGGACAGACACTCTGAACCATTTAGAGATGCCTCAGTTCACCTTGGCTACAGCAGGGAAGCTACCAGATCACTCACTGGCACCTGAGGAAAAGGATGCACTGGCAGATAAAAGGCTGTGTGCTTCACAAGGGCACCAAGTTCTCTCTCTGTGTGAGCAAAACTACAACACTAAATGGAAAATAGGACTTGTTACTCCACATCTGGAAATGAGATCTCTTCCTCTAAGAAATGCCACTTGCAAAATGCCAAGGTATGCTTTTCCACTGGTGATCCCAGTCAGCTCCCTCCTGAGCCCAAGCGAGGCTCAGCAGCCTAGCCCAGCTGCAGGATGCTGGAAATGACTTTGACAAGCCCCTTCCATGGGTGCAGCAAGCTGGGCACTAGGATATTTGCCTGGAGAACCACATTAAAGTGATAGCTGCTTTCATGAGAGGGCCACGAATCAGCAGTACCACTGAGTCCTTGTGAGGGAGGTCACTTCCATGCAGCCCAGAGGACACATCACTGATGGTAAGCAAGGTTTGTGCTGTCTGACTGGCACCTCTGTCCACAGGACATGGAGACACAGGATATGGCCATAGCTCCGGGGAGACCTTAAGAGCGTCTTACCATTACCAAAAGAGACCAACAAGAAAGCAGGAGAGGAGCTTTTGACAGGCCAAGGGGAATGGCTTTAACCTGCCAGAGGGGAGACTGAGATGAGCTCTTAGGCAGAAGCTCTTCTCTGTGAGGGTGCTGAGGCGCTGGCACAGGGTGCCCAGAGAAGCTGTGGCTGCCCCATCCCTGGCAGTGTTCAAGGCCAGGCTGGACACAGGGGCTTGAAGCAAGCTGCTCCTGTGGCAGGGGGTTGGGACTGGATGAGCTTTAAGGTCCCTTCCAACCCAAACCAGTCTGTGCCTATGCTACGATTCCATAACGTCCCGGTGCCGCTATGCCCCAGGAGATTGCTGTGCCAGGGCTGGATGAGGTGTGGCCATACCGTGAGTCGGGGCTGAAGCGGACGAGCTCGGCGTGGTCCAGCCCCATGTTGGCACGCAGGCAGTGGTGCTCACGCGCCGCGAAGTCGCGGGTGCTCCACAGCCGGACCGTGCGGTCATCGGCGCACGACGCCAGGTACTTCCCGTTGCTGCTGAAGTCCAGGCAGGAAACATTGCCACTGTGGCCCTACAGAGAAGGCTCAGTGACCGCAGGGCAGAGGCCCTGCGGGGCAGGAGGCGCCGGGCCCGGCGGGGCACCGGCACCGGGCACACACGGTACCTTGAGGGCGGCGACCAGCAGCCGGTGGGTGAAACTGTGCTGCTGTGCTTTGTCCCGCCGGGCCCGCGCCGCCGGCTTCGCCTTCCGGTGCTCCCCCGCCCGGGGGGCGGCCGCACCGTTCGCTTTGGAATCTGTGGGGCGCGGAGGGTCCGGCGGGGCCCGGGTCAGCGCCGCCCGGCCCGGCCAGCCCAGCCCCGCTTCCCCCGCCGTCCCTGCGGTACTCACCGAGGGGGGACGCGGCGGGCATCCCCCGCGGGCCGGCGCGGCGCAGCACGGCCGCGAGCAGGAGGAGGATGAGGATGAGGAGCAGAGCGATAGCACCGGGCAGCCCCAGCACACCCACAGCCACCGCCTCCATCTTCCCGCCACCGCCACCTCAGCGGGGTGCGACACTGCGCGCATGCGCACAGCGCCACGCCCTCCCTGCGAGCGACCCCTGGCGGTGGCTGCGTGGGACCGTCCCGCTCCGGACCAGCCCCCGCCCCTGCCCCTGCGCCTGCCCGTGCTCAGCCCCTGCCCGTGCCCCTGCCCCTGCCTCTGCCCGTGCCTCTGCCCGTGCCCCTACCCGTGCCCGTGCTCAGCCACTGCCCCTGCCCGTGCCCCTGCCCCTGCCCGTGCCCGTGCCCGTGCCCCTGCCCGTGCTCTGCCACTGCCCCTGCCCGTGCCCCTGCCCGTGCTCAGCCGCTGCCCTCACCCTGCCCAGCCCCTGCCCCGCAGCAGATCAGACCCGGCTCAGGAAGAACCACGCTTGTGGGCTTGTGGGCAGAGCGAGCTCTTTATCAGTCAGAGCAGCCGGGCACCGCCGCCCCGCAGCTCCCACTGCCCCGGGCTCCCGGCCCCGGGCACGCAGGACCCCGCTGCGCCGCTCTGGCGTCTGGCCGGCCCCGAGTGCAGCCTCTGCCCCGCGCAGGCAGGGACTCCCACGGGAGGGGACCCGGCTGCTGCCAGCCGTGCCCCTTCCCTAGCGGCCCGGCCGTGGTGGCGCTGCCGGCGGCTCCTTGCAGGCGTTGCTGGGTGCTCGTCCTTCAGCACCGAAGGTCTGGGAAAGCCGGGCCGGGAGCAGCTACGAGGAGCCACCGCGGCCCATCCCCGCCACTGCCCGCGTCGCCTGCTCGGGGATGCAGGCTGGGTCACTCAGGATGGAGGTGGAAACGCTCAGCTGCCGGAGGGAGCTCAGGACGGCTGCGGGGAGACGTGGGACATGAGAACTGCCCCCATGCCCTGAGGGCTGAAAGAGTGAACCCATCCTGGGGGAGATGGCTCCTCCTGACACGTCCCTGACACAGCCCACAGCAGGAAAGTTGAAGGGAAACCCCTGTTCCGAGCCCTGCCCAGCCGGGACACAGGCTCTCCGCAGGCTGGAGCACGGGTGTGAAAGGAACATGGAAAAGCACCGAGCACACAGCCCCGGAGCATCCAGCGGGTGCTTCCCTCCCGTGCAGCATCAGCATGGTGCAGCGCCAGCCCCGCTCCCCCCCCGGACACCCCCGTCCTTTTCCCCCTCTCTGCTTTCTCATCAGTCCATGCCGTGGGCCAGCCCGGCTCCTTCAGGGTGCTGCAGACAGGCACAGGGACACCTACTTGGCCGAAGCGCTGGGAGGGAGCAGTGCTGATCCAGCCAGGCCAGAGACGTCTGCGTGAGGCTCTCCATGCTGGCCGTGGAGACCATGCCATTGAAAGACTCAAAGAGGGGCCGGATGATGATACTGAACTGATGGGAGCAGAGGAGTTAAGGGCCAGTCTTGCCAAGAGCATGGATTCCACCTGTAAGGTTCAGGCAGCACTCTCCCACAGGCAGCAGGACAAACCTCCCTGCCCAGACCTGCTGTGTCCCTTTCTCAGCACAGCACCATGCTGGGCACCAGCCCATACTGCTGGGGCGATGGGGATCTGAGTGTCACCCAGGAGGCAGTGGGAGAGCTGTGTCACCCCCATCACAGCTGAAGCTGCCAGAAATGGTTGATTAGACACAAGACAACTCTTCAAGGAGACTACTAGTGCAGTGTCCTCTGGAGTGACCAGGAGCAGGGCATGACACCAGTGTGTTCGGTGTGCTCCTCTGCTGGGACCACCACTGGGGGCTGGTGATTTTGTGCACTGCTTTGACCTCCCATTCCCTGGCCCTTGGTCTCCTCCATTCTTCCCTGGCCCTTCGTCTCCTCCATTCTTCCAACCACATGGAGCCCAGACTTGTGTCCCAGGCATGGACACACCTGGGTCTCCAATGTGTGCCACGTGGCCACCAAGACCAAGCCATCATGTCACCAACTTTGTGTCTGGACCTTTCCTAATCTCTAGTTGATGGCTGCTGTGTCCCAGAGCCAGTTCCCACATTGCCAGGAGCTCTTACCTGCACAAGCTCAGCTCTGCCAGTGACTCCTCCCCAAGGACTGACCATTTACACCTACAGGGTTTGCTCCCTTGTAACAGAAGCTGCCTCCTCATCTCAGCATCTCAGCATGTCCCACCATGTGCCCTTGGCTGGGAAACATCTCCCCATGGCCTCCAGAGCCTCTTGAGCTGGAGAGATCCCACAGACCCAGGAGAAGCGGGTGGAGCAGAGGACCTGGTGTCTGGTGAAGGGTTCTGAGCAAGCTGCAGGCACTGGCCCCAAAGGATACGATCCAGAACTTCCAGTTCTGCAGCGTGGAGGAGCGGACGTACTCGTCAAACATGCTGCGCATCTGGTCGAAGCGCTGGCGTGTGATGGGCACCCCTGTGGCTGGCAGCTGCTCCTGGCAGAGGCTGTGGGGCACCAGCACTGCTGTGGGTCCATGTTTAGGAGACTGGGAGCCACAGGGCTGCCCTGTGGGGAGAGGCTCCGGCAGGACCTGAGCTCTCAGCAGGGGTGAGCAGGCAGTGTCCCCCTCCCAGGGCAGCTGTGGGGCATTGCCCCATGTTCTGGTCCCACATGGCACTGCCTCTTGAGCATCATCCCTCCTCCAAACAGGGTTTGAGGTGGGGCAGAGTCAAGTACAGGTGCTGGGAGGTGCTCGGGAGACCTGCTGTGTCCTGCTGCCTCCCCAGCGCTTGCCCTGCCTGGGTACCCCGATGCAGGCAGTGGCTCCCTCCTGCCTGCCCCAGCCATGCCCCACTTACTTGATGGAGCCATTGAGCTCCTCGATCTGCTCCCGCAGCCGCTGTGCCTCGTCCTGCAGGGCTGCCCGCTCCTGCTGCAGCTTGCAGATGTACTCAGCTGTCTTCTGCAAGGTGGTGGCCTTGCTGACCTGAGGGGCCACAGCGTGAGACAACGCAGGCAGCTGCTGGGACTGGCGGGCTGTGGGGCGCCCGGTGCAGCAGGGCTGGCAGCGCAAGAGGTGCCCTGCTCTAGTGCCCAGACCACCCTGGCATAGCTGCACCATATGGGTCTCCATGTGCCTGCTAGGGGCTTGCAGCCTCCTGCCCCAAGGGCTGGGGCATAGGACAGGAGCTCCCTGCAGTGGGGCAGGCTGGAGATGCAGCATCTCCAGGGGACACACCTTGTCCCTCCATGCTCAGGGCTGGCCGGTCCATGCAGCCCTGAGCACTCACCTTGATGCTGGGCTGGGCGTTCAGCGTGCTCACCAGGCTGTGCAGGGTGTTGAAGCCCAGCTTGATGTTGAAGCGCCTCTTCTGCTCAGCGGAGATGTGTGTGATGCGACGGCTCTCCACCTGCCAGTGGAGAAGTGCCATCAGGCACCTCCTGGCAGCAGGGGCAGCCCCGAGCCACCGGCCCCAGTGGGGCTGGGCTTGCCCAAAGTTTGTAGTGAGGGTATGGGGGAAGCTTGGAAGGCAGCAGGGAAGGGGGGTGCATATGGAGTTGGTTCCTCCCATAGCTCCTGGTGTACCTTGCTGGGCTCAGGCCTGCCTCGACATGACACGGGACGGTGCAGGGGGATGCCAGTGCCCAGACCTGCACTGGGTCTCGGGGAAGCCTGGCCAGGCTTGGGCCAGTCAATGCCTGGAAAAGGGAAAGTGATGCTCTGGGGAGAGAGGCAGCAGCAGCCCCTCATGATGGGCTGACATCAGGGTCCCACACTGGGATGGGCAGAGAAGAGCAGCCTGCAGCACTACCCCAACCCCAGGGCATCTGCCCCAGCATCCAACCAAATCTTATCAGTTTCTCTTATCCCAAATCCCACTCATTTTTCACAACTGCTCAGAAATGGGAACATCTGGAATGTGACATTTGAAGTTCCCAGTGTTTCTTGTGGTGGAATTTGCCGGGAGAGCGGACTGAAGGTAGCAACGCTGTGATCTGGTGAGACCAGAGCCTGGTTTCCAGACACCGCTCTGGTTTCTGTGGGTGAAAGCAGGGCACTTCCTGCTCAAAACCCAAGCTCCGGGTTTTCAAAACCACAGCCCGACATTTTGGTCCTTTCTGTCTTTTCCTGTTTCTGCTTTTGTCCCTGTAGAAGAAGGCAGGTGAAGGGACTATGCCCTCCCTCCCACACACAAAGAACTCCTCCATGCTCAGCCGGGTCAATGTAAATATCTGGGATTGAAGTAAATCTGAAACATCCCCATGAGGTTTGGTGCAGGGGATGCAGTGTCCTGGGGAGCTCCCTCGCGCGCCCCAGACTCACCGCAAGCCGACGTGGGGGACAGCCGCTCTGCCTTGGGCACCAGCAGCGGGCCCGGCTGGGTGCCTGCCAGCGGCACCGGCACCACCTGGGAAGGGCTGGAGCCAGGAGCCAGCCCTGGGCTCAGCTGGGCCATTCTGGAGAGGAAGGCGGCGGGGACGTCGGGGACAGTGCTCTGCTGCAGGGAGAAGGCAGAGGGAAGGAGGAGGTTGGGGACCCAGCACCCCACGTGCGCCGGGGACCAGACCTTCCCTTTGGGCTGGTCAGTGCCCAGGCACTGACACCAGAACATCTGCGGGGGGACAGGGAAAGGGGACATGCAACTCCTTCCAACCATCTGCAGGGCAGCCCCAGCCCCATCGCCCCAGGAGAGGGGCCCTGCAAAGGGATGCTTCCCACCTCCACCCTGTTTCTTTACAGGTGATTCCTGCCCCACATGCCACCTCCTTCTCCCTGTGCCTGTACAGCTCCATATTGCAAAGGGTGACCCCACAGAGCCCCATCTCCCCCCTTGCCCTAGCTCAACCCCTGCCCAGCAACCAGGAGAAGGCAGTGTCTGATCTGGGGAGGCACTTCCCAACCCGGGGGCTAGGCAGGTGCTTACCGGGGAAACAGGGGATGTGGGCACAAGTCCTTCACCTATCGGGCTTGGGGCATCCAGAACTGGCTCCTGCTTGGCTGCAGAGGGCAGGGAGCAGAAGGGAACTGCTGTGTGAGGGTGCTGGAGCCCTGGGGACCTATTCTGCCCCCCAGGACAACCAGCTCCCAGCACAGGCATTGCTGCAGCCCTTCCCTGCCTGTCTGCATCAGAGAAGGGTAAAGCAGCCCCTAGAGAGAGAGCTGCCTTTGCTCCCTACAGCAGGGATATCTTCAGGAGCCTTGGTGCAGGCAGGGACCCGCAGCCCACCCCAGACATTCATGACAGCCTCCGTGGGACCTGTCCCATCTCATGTATGGGCAGCAGGTCGGGCAGGACCCCTCAGCCCCTCTGTGCCAACAGGAGAGCAGGCTGGGGACACAGGCACTTGGCAGTGGTGCCCGTGGCTGAGCCCTGCGGGGAGACCTCCCTGGGCATGGCTTCCCCCCGGCTTTGGGGCTGCCTCACTGTGGGGAGAGCCACACGCCCTGCCCAGCATCCCCAGCACCCAACCCCAGGGAGGCAGCAGGGTCCCACCTCCGATCCCCCACCCCAGCATCTCCCCCCACCAGTGGCTGGCCCCGGGCCCCCTTACCTGCAGTGAGGAGCTGGCTCAGGCGGGGGTTGGGCATGGCCAGGGGTGTCGGTGGGGGGGGTCCCGGCAGCCTCTTCCCCTTGGTGCCATTGGGCTTTGCCTTCAGCCGCGCGCTCCTGCCCTGGGGCAGCCCCTTGAGGGGGGCAAACCTGGGGTCGCCCAGCAGCGGGGGAGGCAGGAGCTCGGGGGCAGCCGGGCCGGGGTACCCCGGGGGCACCATGCCTACAGCGTAGCCCAGCTCCGGGGAATGGGGGGCGAAGCAGGGTGCTGGGAGGGGGGATGTGGGATGGACGAGGAGCGAGGGGCTGGGGGAGCTGGGGTAGGGGAACTTGCAGCGAGGTGCTGAGATGGGGGAGCACAGGGGGTCCGGGCTCAGCACTGATGCCCCGGGGGACAGGCTGGGAGGGGGGTAGTGGGGTCCTGGTGGCTCCAGGCTGGGGGGCCCGTACTGCAGCAGGGGCTTGTGTCGGAGCTGGGGGCTGAGGTCGCTGGGCACTGTGGTGGGGGTGTTGGGGGGCAGCAGGGCTGGGGGGAGCTCGGGGCCCAGGAAGGCGCCGTGGAGGCCAAGCTGGGAGGCACCGCCGGGCTGCAGGAGACACAGGATGGTCAGAGGGGTGCCGGGGCACTGTGGCCGCGGGCCGTGGGCTGTGGTCCTGCTCACCTGGAGGAGGGCGGCGGGTGAGAGCGGGGCCTCGGGACTTGCGGGCAGCCCCCGAGCACCCATCAGGCACCCCCCATCACCGAACAGGGGCTCAGCCATGGGCATGAAGCAGGGTGGCTCCTGATAGCCTGGTTGCATCTGTGGTGGCAGTGGCCGGTGGCTGGTGAAGATATCTGTGGAGACAGAGTGAGGGGCATCAGCAAACCATCCCAGAGAGGGGATGTCAAGCCCCAGGGCACACTGGGTAAAGTTGTACCCCATTACCAGCACTGCCAGAGGTTTGCACCCGTGGCCAGCCTTGCCACATCAAGGGGATAGGAACACCCGCCCAAGGGTGCCACCCAAGGGAGGGGACCCCATCCTGACACCCAGCCAGGCACCTCATGCTGCAGGGCTGCTCCCAGGGCTGGGTGGCTGTACATCCCCTCCTGAACCAGCTCCAGCGTGGGGCAGGCCCGGTGACCCCCAGGCTGTGGGGCAGCCACAGCTGGCAGGCTCAGAGGCGCAGCTCACAGCATCCCCCAGCCATGGGGGATGCTCCCCTGGAGTCACAGCGAGCGCTTACCCCCCACCCAGCAGTGCCGTGCGTGCAGCCTGCGGCTAACCACATCCCATGGCCTTCCCGAAGCTGAGCCCCGTGACCCTGCCGCGACTCCCTCTCCCTTCCTCTCCCCTTCCCACAACCCTGCTCCTTCCGCAGGCCCAGACGCTGTGGTGCAAAGGGCTGGCCTGAGCTTTGGGCCACCTCCTTGGGGAAACGAGCTCCCCAGGCATGGCAGCCCCATGCCCGCTTCGGCTTGGTGCTGGCGCTGTGGCTGCCTGTGCCGGTGCTGGCTCGGGCAGTGCCACCAGGACGGTGTTCCCTGGAGAGGATGACTCTGAGCTGGGGCTGGGGCTGCTGGATGCTTCCCGGTAGGATGCAGCAGGAGTGCTGGCTGCGTTTGCAGACTGGCACTGACTCTGTGCCTGAGCAGCAACCCTGGCATCCCCGCTGGGGAGCACCCAGCCATGCTCCCAACCCCTTGGCTGACATGACCATCACTGCCCCAGGCTCCATCTCACTTCCTGCAGAGCCGGGCTCAGTCCGCATGCTGTCTCTGGTGCCCTCAGGCATAGCCATGCCGCAGGACTCTGCTCTGCCTCCAGTGTGGCGCAGCCTCCGGCACCCAGGGTGCCTTGGCTGGGACCTGCAAAGGTCTGAGACCCTTCTGAATCTCCATCAGAGAAGCAAACATGGCAGCAGAGTGCGATGCCACGGAGCTGAGCATGGCGATGACTCCAGCGGTGCCGTGTGCTGGCAGCCAAGGGTAACCCCAGTGCGAGACAGTGCAGTGCCATCCCTGAGCTGCCCCACTCAGCCCTCAGCCTGCCCCTTCCCCCTACCAAGGACACGGTGAATGCCAGGGAGCATGGCAGAGCCATCCCTGCCGTTCCACTCATTGTGGGCTATGGTGCTGCCAGGCAGGGTCTCAATCTCCCGAGGGTGCAGCACCCAACTCCACGCTGCCCCCAGCTCTTCGTCATGCCCACACGGCACACTGAAGCTCTGCGGGTATTTATAGGCATTTCTGGTGCCCAGCTCTGCAGATTCAATTCCTCTTGTGCCTCTTGCTCTGCTGCAGGGATGGAAGGTGGCTGGCAGCCCCCAGGAGCCCTGTCCCCCCTTCTTCTTACCTCTTCCCCACCCCACAGATCTTGCCCACACTCCTCTCCACCATTGCATCACCCTGACTTCTCCCCAGCAGTACGGTGTGGCCAGGGCACATCACTGCTCACAGGAGAAGAGCCCATGCGGATGGGACACCACACCTTTGGCATCCCGTTCAAACCCAGGGCTGGCATTGGGGTTACAGAACCCATTCCTAAACCAAGCACACTCCAGCACTGGCCTCAGGCCCCGAGTGAGCCCTGCAGCATGGTGGGGTGATGCCACCCCATGGGATGCCAGCGCTGCCCCCTGTACCCCAGTGCCCTGTATGGGTCCTACCTGGAGCGCAGTGCCAGCAGGGCCCGGGGCCCGGCTGCTCCCTTGCATCTGCCATCAGGACTTCTCCATCCGCCCCACACCGTGCTCCGGCACCCACTGTGAACACAAGGAGCTTCCTCCTTTGGGGATTGGTTTGCCTGTGCTGACTGACAGGCGCTGAGCTCTGCCACCACCACCAGGCACAGTGGCAGCCCTGTGACCCTGTGAGCCCTGTGCTGACCCAGTGCCCACCCTGCACGTGGGCGCCATGGTGCTCTGTGCAAGGCTCCCTGCTCCACACCCTGCTGGAAAAGTGGCCTTAGGGACACAATTAGGTTGGCTCTGCCAGCCTGCTCCCAGCATTCAGCCCCCATCTGCTCTCCCCAGTCATCCCACAGCCCTGTGCATTCATGACCTGGCCCTGCCCATCACATGGACTGCGAACGCCTCTGCTCCTACATCCCTGCCCCACACACGCCCTCTGCCCAGCGTACACCCACCTCCCTCATCGCTGCCACAGGCCTGCCAGCAGGGCTGCTCTGCACAGCATCCCAGGAAATGCCATGTCTGGGACAGGACTCCCACTCACGGGAGCACAAAAGCCCTGGGGCACACAGGCCATACCTGGGATGCTGTCTCTGACCCCAGCTGGACTTGAGTCCCTCCCCAGCCCCAGCAGTCCCTCCATGTGGATCTCCAGGGTTTGGGCAAAACATGAATTACATTGTCCTGTAATGGTTTGGGTTAAAGGGACCTTAAAGCTCCTCCAGTTCCAACCCTTGCCATGGGCAGGAACATCTTCCAATAGAGCAGATTGATCCCAGCCCCGTCCAACCTGGCCTTAAACATTCCTTGGAAAAGATGCTCTCCTGCAATGAAGTGGTTTGCAGTAAGACCTGTTCCATTCCCATGCAACAACCTGGAGCAAAATGCTGGCCTTTTCCCCAGGAAACAAAAGACAACTTGGCTGCTAATAGAAATGTATTGGTTCAGATGGGTACCCCTGTGCCCCTTGCCATCTCCTGCTGAGCATGAGGCTGTGCCGTGTGGTGGCACAAATGGCACAAACGGCAAGTTCTGGGCCTGCTCCTGTGACACTTGTGGTGAGGTGCTGCTTGAGAGGGGTTAGTGCAGACTGCCAGCACTGTGCAGGGTCTCTCAGGGCAAGGGACACTCGTCATGTGTCACTGTGACCCATTTGGAGCTGTTCCACCTACCAGTGACTGGCACCTACTTGGGGCACCTGGGGACAGGAGGCAAAGGGCCAGCAGTGGGAACAAACAGACCCTCTTCCCAGAAAGGGTCTCACCCTGATGAGACCTCTGGAAGGGAGCCAAAAGATGCTCCAAGAGCCTTCCCATCACATCCCTCCCTGGGGCATCCCCCCGCCTGTCCCAGCACATCAGAGTGTCCCAGCCTAGTCCCTGGCAGCATCTTATCTTGCATCACGCCATGGCCGTGTGGTGCAAGCACCCCTGTTTCCTCCTGCCAAAGGAAGTGGAGATGGCTGTGGAGCTCACAGGGTGCCGACGGATGCACAGAGGGGTCCAGAGATGCTGGTGCTGCCCAAGGCCACCAGCTACCGGGAAGGCTGCAATAACCAACGCACACTGGCTCTGGCATGTTTGAGGGCAGAGCTGGTCCCCAGTGCAGCGTGTACCAGCAGTGCCTTGCCCTGGCATATGGGGACACTGGGGACCAGGACATGTCCCAGCTGATCCCACGGCACAGCTCAGAGCCTGCATGGCTCCATGGGAGGAGGCTGCCATTGCCCACTTCCTGGTGTCCCCTCAGCAGCCCCCTTGCCGCAGGTGGCCATCAGTGCTAGGTTTGCCACCGTCCCTGGCAGGGGCAGAGCACCGCCCAGCACGGGGACCCACTTCTAAGGCAGCCCCCGTGGCTGCTCAGCCTGGCGATGGCTGGGCAGGGGGACACAGCAGCACAGAACCTGCTCTCCAGAGGTTTCCCCTCTCCTGCGGAGGACACTTGTCCTTTGGCTGCCGCCGAGGGGAGGTGGTTCAGCACCCTGGGAACCGCCAGATTTCTCTTTGTAGAAATCCGGAGCCGCTGAGGTTCTGCCCCGGGTGCAGGCAGGCAGCGGAGCCCCTGCCCCACAGCCTGCCGCAGCACCCTGCCCGTGCACGCTGCCTTTTCCATGCCAGGGCATGTCTGGTGCTTTCAGGCCACCCCTGCAGCTCCTGCTGCTGCCTGGTCAGTTTTGGGCTGCAGTGGGGCGCAGACCATGCTGGGTTGTGTGGGATGCGGCTGGCTCTTACCTGAGATCTCCATATCATCCAGGCTGGGCTGCAGGGGCGCCAAGTCCGGCTGTATCATGTCAGCATTCCCAACATAGGCTGGAAAAGGGCAGAGCTGCAACGCTGGGGCCCAGGCACACAGCACCCTCTATACCCCCTTCAGGGTTCCTCCCACCCCTGCCCTCATACCTGCCTGGCTGCAACCCTTTCTGGCACCCCAGAGTCACCCTGTGTTGCTGCTCCTTGTGCTGGCAGGGAGGTGGTGCCCCCTCTGTGGAGACCCAGGACCATCCCATCCCCACCATCCTGCCCACCAGTGCCCCTGGGACCTCATCCAGTGCTCAAGAACTCCAGGGAAAAGTTGATCCTTGGCACAGGACCCACCTGGTGCTGCAGGAGCACGAGGGACCTGGCCAGGCAGGGTCAGCAGAGGGTGGCCATGGAAGGCAGGCCCTGTCTGCTCCTCACCCAGGGCTGGCAGCACTGCCCTGGAGTCTGGTGCAAGGTCCCTCATGGGTCTAGTGCTGCCTGGGCAGCTCAGCACACCCCACCTGAGGCAGTCTGTAGGGAGCCACCCAAGGAGGGGATGCTCCCACCCTTCCCAAATAGAGCTCTCACTCTGTAGCATCCCCCCCTCCTGCCCCAGCAGGAAGGACGCCAGGGGATCCTCTCTGCTCAAAAGACGCAGGCAGCAGCTCCCAGGGTCAAGGCCAAGAAGCAGCAAGGGGCTACTGTGTGTGCTGCCCACCTGGACCTCCTCCTCCGCATCCTGCTAGAGCATGGTCTGGAACACCTACCATCCTCGGGGAGTGCCTGATGGGCACTGGGCGTCTGTGTCATGGTGAAGAGGGTGTCAGAGATGTCCAAGAGGAAGGTGTCCAAGTCAAAGTGCTGCCTACCCCCTGGCTCCTCTTCCTCATCCCCAAGCAGCATGGGCACCACGTTGCAGAAGAGCTGGTTGCACCATTTCTCCATTGGCCTCCAGAGATCTTCATCCTGCATGAGATGAGCAAAGGAGCCGAGTGGGAAGGGCCCATGCCTGGCTCCCCACCTGCGCTCCCTGGCAGCTCCCATGCTCCCTACAGCATTTATCACTCCAAAGCTTCACACCTGGCACATTGGTACTTCCACAAGTGTGAGTGCGGCATCCTAAGGGCTTGGCATCCCATCCCATAAGGCTTGGCATGCCCTGGTGCTTTTGCCTGCCCTCCTCCCAAGCTGCCCAGTGCAGGGGTTTGCGTTGTGCCCCCCTAATGCCCCCTCCCCACCCTTCCCCAGCAGACTCACCTGCTTTGGACTGGAGACCTCCTCCTCCCTAGTGGTCTTTCGGAGCTGGAAGGCGAAGATAGCCCATGTCACCCCCCGGCTGAGGCAGGCACAGTGTGGGGCAGGGCAGAGGGGAGCAATACTTAGGATGGAGGTCCCTGGAGGGCTCAGGGTGGCTGCCATGAGCTCACATCTGCCTTTACCCCACAGGGTTTGGGCTGAGCAGCTGTGGCAGTGGTGGGACCGGTGCTGTGTGTGACTGCCAGCACCCTGCCTGCCTGTGTCACCCCGGCCTTTATGGGTCCCGAGCAAGTAGCTGGGGGTGAGGCTGGACCACGCTCCACCCCACATGGCAGGAGGCCAAGGTTGTGGTGCGAGCCTGAGCAGAGCAGGCAACCAGAGCAGCACGGAGCCACCCAGCCTGCCTGGCAGCACGTGCTGGCAGGGTGAGATGTGGCTGCCAGCAGCATGCCTGTGAATCCCAGCCCAGCCCCAGTGCTGGCTCTGCTCGACCCACCCCAATATGTGTGCTGTGGGTGTGCTGCCAAACCCAGCCCCAGAGGGTGCAAAAGGCAGGGGACAGTCAGGCAGAGCACACCCAGCACTGCAGACAGCATGGGATGGGGTTCCCATTGAACTCCACCCCACCAGCACCATGTGAGCAGCCAGCATCCCCTCCCATGCTGGCAAGAGCCATCCACATCCCGCTCCCGGTCAGCCATGGGTCCATGCTGGGTACGCTGATGTCCTGCCCCACCACTGGCACCACCACGGGACAGGCAGCATCATGGGCAGAGCCACTCACCCGCTTCTTGTAGTAGATCCTCCACTTGTGGTACTCCCTCATCACCACCTCGATGCGGCGTTTCCAGTAGTTGCCCTCCAGCACAACAGCCTGGTGGGGCAGGACAGGGGGGTGAGGGCTGATCCCCACAGCCCCCAGCCCCCCACAGCCAGGGCTGGTTTCCTTGTGCCACATCAGAAACACCTTTCCAGCAGCTCTGTGACACACAGCGAGCTCTGCCCCTGTGCGTCCCCAGCTCCCCCTGCGCTGCGCAGACCTGCTCCTGCAAGGGACCGTGCCCTACCTCTGGTTTTCGGTGCTCATCAGCTTCCGAGCCCTCAAGCGGGGTGATGAAGCCACACACAGGATTCTTCCTCCGCTCCACATCTGCACAGGGGAGCACACAGCTGGCTTTACCCGTGGGTCCGTCCCTGGGCAGCCCCATCCCGCCTGGCATTGCCTGCACTCAGCAGGCACAGGGGATCTGGCTCTGTACTCACACTGGATGTACCACGCTCTCCAGATAGCATTGTTGAGGCGGATTTTGTCCCGGCAAAGCAGCCGCAGCCCCTTGAAATTCTTCCACTTTGGAGACACCAGCTTCCCACTAAAACACCAAGCGAAGGAGAGGCTGAGGGGCTCCATCCCCGAGCCTGCCCAGTTCAGGGTCTCACAAGAGGGAGGTGCCTCGAGAGGGGACCAGCCCACCAGCCTGGTGGCACATCTGGGGCAGGAGCTGCCATGTGGCCGTGCTGCAGGCTGTTAGCCAGGCACCTATGGGAACTCCCATGAGAGCACCCTGAGCTCATGTTCACCTTGGGAGCAGCACAGACCTAAACAAGGAGCTTCACAGACCCACATGAGGCTTCGCGAGCACCTAGGACTAAAGCAGATTGAGGCTCAAACTCGGCACCAGGGAGGGACCCCACTGCCTCCCACCAGCACGTCTCCATCCTGGCCCCAGGGGATGCAAAGAAAGTTTCCTGCCCAGGAAAGACGCCTGGGGAGATGTGGTGCTGGGGCTCTTGCCTCACTGCAGCATCTCCCCCTCTGCTTGGGGAGAACCCTCTGCAGCCCTGATCCAGCTCTGGGGCAGCAGCACAAGAGGGGCGTGGAGCTGTTGGAATGAGGCCAGAGGAGGCCATGGAGATGCTGCAAGGGCTGGAGCAGCTCTGCTCTGGAGCCAGGCTGAGAGAGCTGGGCTGGGGCAGCCTGGAGAAGAGAAGGCTCCTGAAGGGGAGACCTCAGAGCAGCTCCAGTGCCTGAAGGGGCTGCAGGAAACCTGGAGAGAGCCTTTGGACAAGGGCCTGTAGGGACAGGCCAAGGGGAATGGCTTTAACCTGCCAGAGGGGAGACTGAGATGAGCTCTTAGGCAGAAGCTCTTCCCTGTGAGGGTGCTGAGGCGCTGGCGCAGGGTGCCCAGAGAAGCTGTGGCTGCCCCATCCCTGGCAGTGTTCAAGGCCAGGTTGGACACGGGGGCTTGGAGCAAGGTGCTCTAGTGGAAGGGGTCCCTGCCCGTGGCAGGGGGTTGGGACTGGATGAGCTTTAAGGTCCCTTCCAACCCAAACCAGGCTGGGATTCTGTGGTTCTATTTCTGACACTCCTTTTAATGCCAGGCAAGGCTTGGAAAATCTCCCTTCAGCTGGGGCAGGGGCAGGTAGAAGGGCAGGCATCTGCATGGGTCTGGGAAGGCAAGAGAGCAAACTGGAGTACGTTATAGACATTAAGGGACACTCACTTGTGCCCCAAGGCTGGCACAGAGCGGGACCAGCCCTGCCCTCAGCCCAGCACTGCCCTGAGCTCTTCTCCACACCCATGCCCTACAAACCTGTGCCCCCATCGCAGCCCCCAGCCCTCCCTCCTTCCCGTTTCCCAGCTCCCAGCAGCAGCTGTGTTTGTTCTGTAGCTCTCTGTGGTGCGGTGATGTCCCTAATGGGGCCTGCTGTGCAGGCAGCCTCATTTCACTGATTGTCTTGTTTCCTTCCAGCTGAGGGGAGATGACCTGCTGTGCTCCGACCAGGGAGGTCCTCGGGGTCCTGCTGCCCCAGCAGCTCCATGGGGATGCTGGGGTCTCTCTGCCTTACTCTGGGGTCTTTTTCCCCTCTGCCTGCGAGTTCAGCAGCTGCCCTAGCCCTCCCACCCATGAGGGCATGGCCTCGGGGCAATGTTGGCTGCATGGAGGGGCCCTTTCGGGCAGGCTGGAGGCTGCACAGCATCCCTCCCCAGGAAGTCCATGCTGAGAGTTTGTCCCTTAAAGAGCTCAGTGCTATTTTGGGTCCCACTTATGCGGGGCACATGCATGGAGGAGGAGGAGTAGGTGCTGGGCTGGGTTTAGGGATGCTGTATTCCCTTGTTGCCAGCATCTCTTGGGTCCCTCAAGATGCTGTCAGTCCATGTTCCCAGGGAGGTGCTAGGGACAAAAGCAATGGCTGGGTAATGCTTTAAGCAGCAGCACGCTTGTTCACTTAAGCTTGTGAAACCTCAGAGCATCCTTGAACAAAGGCTGGCCCATTCTGCATTAACCTGCCCTTTTGAAATCTGGCACGGCCCAGCAAGTGGGGCTCCCTCCCTCCCCAGCAAGGAGCTGGATTGCAAACAGGCTGCTGCCCCCGAGGTTAGAGCCTGAACAGGCAGCAGTGCAGGCAGAAAGAGCCCTGTCCTGGTCCAGCTGGAGGAAGCGTGCCAGGGTAGAGGGGAGAGGAGAGCGATGCTGTCCCATCTCACTGCAGGGAACAAGGATGGGGACCTCTTCGGCTCCAGAGCCTGATGCAGGGATGTGTCTGGGAGCGGGTGCTCCCACCCATGGGGTGGATGGGGATGGTGTCCCCACAGAGACCCAGCCCACCCTGCGGCCCCAGGGGCTGGGGAAGGACCAGTGTCCCTGTGGCTCCAGCCTGCAGAGAGTTAAGGACGTGGCTGTGCTCTGGCCACTCTGCTATCACCAGGAGTTTGAACTTTCCCCCTTGGCACAAGGCAAACGGCGCGGTGGTGCCAAGCAGAGGAGCCAATGGAAGGGGCGGGTTTCCCTGGCACGTGGCCATATCGTGCCGGTCAAGGCTACCCGGCCACCCTCACCGGTGCCGCCCACCAACAGCCAGGGCAAGGGAGGCAGCATGAGGGCAGGACCACAGCCCATGGATGTGCCCTTCGGCCACGCTTGGGGCTGGTGGGGTTGTGGCCACAGAGCTGCTGCGGGTCCTGGGAGCTGCCTTTGGGCTTTGCCGTAACAGCCTTTTTTGCCCATTAAGAATCCTTTCAGGTTTGGGGCTTATCAGGCTGATCTTTGCTCCCTGGTTTGCCTTGGAAATGGCCCCACCCTTCCCAGGAAGGTGAATGCAAACCCCAGGCTGAGACAGGAGAAAGGTTTGGGATGTCCCAGGATGCCCCATGCTGCAGAGGAATGGGGACGCAGGTGCCACCATCGTCTAAGGGGGCATGGGCTGAGGTGGGAACAGGGTTCAGCCTGAGACCAAACCTGGTGTGGGTCAGCACTGACCCTGTTTTGTCCAGTAGGTCCTGGGTTTGCTCCATGATTCATTCAGCCTGTCCAAAAGTTTAAGGTGTTGCAGCCCCTGCCTTCATGGCAAAGTGAGTAATCTGCTCTGCATCAACAGCAAGAGGAGAGGGGAGGAACGATCTGGTGTAGATGCAGGGCTGTTGGGATGCGGCATGCCCCAGGGTGGCTGAAAGAGGACAGCATTCCCTGCAAGTCCTGACTGCTCATGTTCCATTTCTCACAGCTTTTGCTCCTAAAATAATGTTTTTTCCTTGATTTTTTATGCTTTAAGATGCAGAGTCTGACAAAGGAAAGTTAAAAATCTAACCACAATTTTCCTGAAAAGTGCCTCCAAGTAAAAAACCGACTGTGTTCAAATCCACCTTCAAATCTCTACTGTCTAAACGAGCTTTTCTAATTCACCGCATTCTGCTGATGGAGAGGCTGCTGCTCCAGGTTGGCCACTCATCACACTGCCTGAGCTAACTCGAGGGCAGTGCTGTAACAAAGGTGTTAATAGGGTGTACTGCGGATTAGATAGGGACCCGCTCTGTGTATTTACTCACAGGCTGGAGTGCTACTACACTCACAGCTCTGCCTCTTGAGCAGCCACCATCCTTCCTGCAGGGCAAGCATGGAGTGCCCCAGATGAGAAGGAAAGTCCTTTCAGTTGAACCTGCTTAAGTGAGTCCAGAGGAAGCCACGGAGCTGCTGTGAGGGCTGGAGCAGCTCTGCTCTGGAGCCAGGCTGAGAGAGCTGGGCTGGGTCAGCCTGGACAAGAGAAGGCTCCTCAAGGGGAGACCTTAGAGCAGCTCCAGTGCCT
The DNA here is from genome assembly GCF_034315485.1 of Pezoporus occidentalis. Lineage (NCBI taxonomy): Eukaryota > Metazoa > Chordata > Aves > Psittaciformes > Psittacidae > Pezoporus > Pezoporus occidentalis. The sequence continues at coordinate 145,525 of NW_026915495.1, forward strand.
AAAGGGGCTGCAGGAAAGCTGGAGAGGGGCTTGGGACAAGGGCCTGTAGGGACAGGCCAAGGGGAATGGCTTTAACCTGCCAGAGGGGAGACTGAGATGAGCTCTTAGGCAGAAGCTCTGCCCTGTGAGGGTGCTGAGGCGCTGGCACAGGGTGCCCAGAGAAGCTGTGGCTGCCCCATCCCTGGCAGTGTTCAAGGCCAGGTTGGACACAGGGGCTTGGAGCAAGGTGCTCCAGTGGAAGGGGTCCCTGCCTGTGACAGGGGGTTGGAAGTGGATGAGTTTTAAGGTCCCTTCAACCTAAACCAGGCTGGGATTCTGTGATCTAAGTCCTCTTGCAAATAATTGTCCAGGAAGCTGGATAGCTGCAAACCAAGGTGGGTATCTTGGCGATCCCTGGAGATATGACCCCCGTGTGCATTAGAGTGGGAACAGACTTGAGTACCAGCCAGCTCCTCTGCACACTGCTTGGACAGGATCAGCCCCAAATCCTTGGAAAATGACAGAGAAAAGGCACAGAGCTCCCTGCCACTAGCGACAGCACAACATGCTCAGCATGGACGGGTTCAGCCCAAACCTTTCCTTTCCCCTGACCCACTATTGCCCTTCGTGTGGATAATCCACAGCAGAAACTGCCTGACCCACCGCAGAGCCCCAAAGGGTCCCGCTCCATCGGCACCGAGCTCCGCCTCCCCCTCAGCTCCTGCCGCCCTCCAGCCAGGGCACAGGCAGCACCCAGGTACTCTGAGGTCCGGGTGAGTCCAAAGCCTCCTCAGATGGTGGGGATGGACCCAGCAATTCCAGGATGTGGCCACGTCAGTGCAAGGCGCTTCCAGCCGGTCTGAGCTAATGCACAGGGCTGCGGGCGAGCGCTGGTGAGCTGTGGGAGACTGAGGTGAGTGATTTGCTGGGAGGGCAAAGGGAAATTCAGGATAATCCAGAGAGAAGGAAACGGGAGAGGGCAGCTCAGTGTGTGTGTCACTGTGATCTCTGCCTGGGTGCTTTCTGCCCTGGTGCATGAGTGTTCAAGGCGCTGTGAATTAGAGAATCAATGAGAGAGTGTGGCAAAGCTATATGAAGCACTCCACTGCTAGGAAAGCCTCAGAGCCTGCTATCAGCTTGCCAGGAGGATGGATTCGTCGGGAGTGTAAGAGTGTAACTGAGGCCTGCCTCGTTTTAAACCACAAAAGGAGCAGGGTTGATACTCCAGGTGGTTTAACAGCCTGGTGCCCTTGCCTGCTAAATCTCTCCTCTCAGTATCTGCAGGGGAGCAGAGCAGGTTAAGTCTGCATCCCACCCTAAGAGCAGCTACAGAAGGTTTCTGAAGCACAGGACAGGCACGTGCAAGATATAACACCACGAGTGGCTGCAGTTTGCAGCTCCCATTTGCACCCAGTTTTTGCACCCAGTTTTTCTCCCTTCAGGAGGACAGTTCCCCAGGCCAGGCATCCAGTGACTCCCTGCAGTGGGTCACACGAAGGTGTGTGAACTCTGCCAGGCGGGACACTGGGAGTCCCACTGCAGTCGCGGGGAGAAAGAGCTTGCTTGGGTGGGGAGGCCATGCTAAGGCCAAAGTGTGAAGAGATCCTGAAGGAGCTCAGCTTCACATGCTCCGCTTTTTGGGGGAATGAAGGCAAGGGGGCTGCAGGGAGGTGAACCCATGGAGAAACGACAGCCTAAGGAAGGGATTCAGAAGGGATTCAGAAATGCAGCACGTTGCAGGAGAAGGAGCGGAAGACATTCATGAAGTCTTTGGCAGGAGAGCTGCTGGAAGTGTCCTGGAAAACGGGTACTGGGAAAAAGGGCCTGGGAACTGCTTCATCCCAGCACCAGGAGGAAGACCTGGAGGAGGAGGAGGGGGTTTGCTTCTCTTTGAGAGATCTGAAGAAGCAAGTTACTGCCAGAAGCCAGCCATGATGTGGAGAGAGGGCTCCTTTCCCAGCAAGGGGATGATGCTCAATCCAGCCCCTGAAGGGATAATACATCAGATCCTCAGGGTGATTGCTCAACCTGAGACACGACTGCCAAAAACATCTGTGAAGTGCCATGGAGGAGACTTAGAGAGGGGAGGAATTACAACTGCCCCCATAAATCTGGAGGGTTGGAACTAGATGACCCTGAGGTCCTTTCCAACCGAAACCATTCTGTGATTCTATGATTCTATGAAAGTTGAGCTACAGCCATGGAAAATGATACTGTTTAGAGAGAGTTCAGTGAATTGCCTTTGAAACTGTGTGCGCCTGGGCAGCAAGGGATGGGCGGCTGCAGCAGTCACAGCTCAGCCAGCAGCTCAGGAGAAGCGGTAGTTCTCTGCGTGCAGCGCTGCGAAGGACAAGTGTGGGTACTGTGTCCAGACTGGTGCCCCTGACAAAAGAGGGACGCTCACAAACTGGGGTGATCCTGCAGCAGGGTGCTAAGGTGGTTGGTGACTAATGTACATGACAGAAGAGGAGGGTGGCTGATGTGTGTGTTCAGCCTGAAGAAGAGAGGCTGAACAGAGCTGGAGGGATGGGAGCCTTGCCTGCAACGTCATGGCCAGCCAAGGGTGGTGTCCAGCTGCTGTGGTCTGCTCCACTGCCAAGGCAGCTACACCCTGCTCCTTTCCCCTCTGCCCAGGGAGCACCAGAGCTCGGGGGCATCCAGAGGCTGTGATGCATCTCAGGAGTCAAGAGCTTGAGCACTTGGGATGGAGCAGGGTCTGCTCCTCCAGCCCCAAGCTGCAAGGGTAAGAACACAGCAAGTGTGGGGCTGGGAGAGGGAAGGAGTGTGGCCAACAGTGCCTGAATGTCCTCTGTGTGTGGCACTCAGGGGTGACTTGCCCCTGTCTTGTCCCCCCATGCTGAGGCTCACCATGGTCCCACAGAGTGCCAGCGTCACCAGCACCTTGGAGGAGGCTGCTCCATGCTGGCCATGAGCAAACCCTGCAATCTGTGATGTGGCCACGGGCCAGGTGTACACAGCTAGGTGGCAGCGAGTACCCTTGGAACGCTGTCCCAGTGCCCCAGGTCACCAGGCCTGCTCTGGAACATGACAACATATTCCATCATGTTCAGCACTCAAGGTCTTCAAGGCATAGCTAAAAGGTCAGCAATGGAATGAGACCCTGTGTGAAACAAGGCGATAGACAACTCCTGAAGCCTGTTTTGCTGAGGTTTTGGTTTTGCATGGGCATTGTCATTCCAGGTTTTCACCTGGACATTTTGGGAAAGTTATGTAAGCAGTTTTGTGCTGACACCAGTAGAGCAAGTGACTCTGATGCTATGCTTGAGAGAACTCAAAACCCTGGGGCCTTGGCAAAAGAGGGGAGGGTCCAAGAGTGTGAACCAAGGCACTAAGAGACATGACGCAGGCTCTGCTGTTGTCACTGAGAGGCTGTGGGATGAGCAGGTCCCTACCATCCTGAGTTTGGCTGATGTGTGTGGTTGGGGGAATGATGCAGTCACCCATCCCATTTTGCAGGAGTAAAGGAGGGATGCTTTCAAAGGCCCTGGACAAAGCCTTGTGCAGCCATCCAGCCCCAAGTGCTGCTGCATGCCCTAGAATAACCTCGGGACACGTGGGCAGACTCAAGGACGGGAAGGCAGGACTCCTGCTCTGGGCTGGATTGCCAAAGACTGAGTGTTGGCTGCCCACAGGATTATTGCTGCTCTACAGAGAGTGCAGGAGCTGGCCATGAGGGTGCCCCAGCTGGGTGCGGTGACTCCAGATCTCATGGGAAGTTGCAGAAGGGTTAAGCTACATGTGAAGAGAGAAAGAACTTCTCATCTGGCTCCACAGCCAAGAACCCACCCCAGCTCTTTGTCCCCCAGCCCCCCCAGGATGGTGGGTTTGCAGCATATTGCACATCGCACATCGCAGTCCAATGGAGAAGGAGAGGAAGATGCCAGGCTGCAATCAATTTCTGGATGGGCAGTAGGGCTCAGCCAGCCTCACGCCTTCAAAGAGCGAGGGGGGTCTGTGAGACACATGCCAGCGAAGGATCCCTGGGACTCACCTGTACTCCAGGCTCATGCACTCGAAGAGCCGGGTGAGGGTCGGGTCGATGCTCCGGGGATCAGCCGCTTCAGGCTCGGTGCGGTGATGGCGCCGCCGGGGCAGCGAGTCGCTGTGCGGGGACGACACCATGAAGTGACCACTGTGGATGACCTGAGAGGGGTTCTGCGCCCTGGCACCAGCTCCTGTGCCACCCACAGCCGTGTCCTCGGAGTCTGAGTCAGAGTCAGACATGGGGCATGGCCCAACGGGGAGCCCCACCTGAGCTCCTGCCATCACCTTCACCGGCCTGCCCCAGTACTGAGGTCCATGTCCTGGAAGTGCCAAAGCCCTGTGGATGCTGTGTTGGCACTGAGCACGTGCCGCTGGGCTCCCCAGCTCAGGACAGCCACACCACACCACACCACAGCACACCACACCTCCGCCTCGGCTCCGCTCTCCCTTCCCCGGACCACGCTGCCTCCTCCACACTCCAAGGGTCAGCTTTCGTTTTGCCGAGCGGCGTCACCAGCCCTATTTATAGTGCTGGCAGCTGATCCCGCCCATGGCACACTGTGGCCAGGACCCAGCGCCCGGGCACCAGCCACTGCCCCCCTGCCACGCGAGCTTCAGCCCCACTCCTGCTCCTGCCGATGTGCCCGATGGCCCCGGCTTTTATTTGCCCTGCAAAGCCGGGGCGGGCGGCCGCGGGTGCCGGTCCCCTCCTCTCCAGCGGCCGCGGGTGCGCTGCAGCCAGTCTGTTTACCTGCGTTAATCACTGCTCCCGGCGCGCTGGCTCTATTTACCCAGTGCCTCTGCCCTAATGTATCTCCCTGCACTTCCAAGGGAACAAATACAGATTAAGGGACACAAACAGGTGAAATTATAGCAACGGGCACCCAGCTCAGCACAAGGAATGTGGAGTTACTGAGCCATGTGCTGAGAAACAGCCCGGCCAAAAGTCTGCTTCAAGGGCTGACATGGCAAGAAAGGGGATGCAAAAGCTGAATGCAAGAGATGACAACAGTGAGCTCAGGTGTGGTGAGATTTACACACCTTGTAGTCATGCAGCCCTTCAAATGGGTTGTCTTCACCTCTGAGGTGTCCTGAGAGATGCTGACAGAGGCAGGGCTGGATGCACCAGCCCCCTCCAGTGCTCTTCTTTGATAAATACTGAGACCTGTTGCCATAGCTTGTGCCATGCCAGTCAGACCTATGTCACAAGCATCTCCTCACTGACCAGAGCCACAGAGAGACACAGTGGATGTAATTTCAGGCTTAAATCACTTCTTTTTCTTTCTAGTTTCTGGCTACTTCTTCCCTAGCTCCAAAACCTGGCACAAGCACACACGTCTGGAGAGCACCCAGGACAGCTTTTAGGTACCTCTGATGAAAACACAGCATAAACAGTGGCATAAAACTAGCACAGCATCTGAGCTTTAATCCAGCTTGCAGGTGTAGTAGAGCACCTCCGTAGCACACTGGTGGGGCCTTTTGCTGCTCCAGAGGAGTGAGCTCCCATCCGGGGTCTTTTTCAGAGCTGCCAGAAGCACATGTGCAAAGAGCTGGTCTGGGTATTTTCACACTGATGGGTGTAAACCCCACTTAGAAACTGATTCTTTGCTTTTCAGGCAGATCTGTGCTGCTCTTTCCCTGCTCTGTGATTCAGCGCCACCATGTCTGCCCATCCTGAGCTGCCTGTCAAGGTAATGAAGAGAGAAGTCATTTTAAGACTACTGTGTGCAGACATTGTAAAGTGATGATCGGCAGGTGGGCATCCTGGGAAACTAAGAACTAGGCAAGCCAGAAGAGAAACAAAGATACCGGGGATGCGCTGGGTTTCTGGGAGCTCTCCTGCTGCAGAGCCATGCTGTGCAAAAGGGATTTTCCAGGTTTTGTCCCAGGATCATTTACCATCTGTTTACCACTGAAGGCAGACTTTGGTCCTCTGGGACAGCATATGTCTAAGGGAAGCAGAGAAATACATCAGTGAGGCTTTTAGGGACACCATAACTCCCTCGTCCCTGGTCCAGCAGCCCTTGTGCTGCAGAGGAGGGAAATCTCTTGAGTGAAAGGCACTCATCCTGGGGAAGGGGGTTATGGTTCCTCAGAAGGACATTCCCCATCAAACAATGGACCAGAGCAGGGATCCCACAGAGGAATGGGCAGGCTGCAGTGCTCAGGGCTTTTGTAACTGGCTGTTTGGATCCTAATGCATGCAATGCCTGGTACAGCTATATGGATGCAACACAGTGAGAGCACATCAAGAGAGTTGTAGACCTGAGTGCAACACAAGGTGGATGTCCCAGAAGTGTCCCAAAATGTGCACTGCCACACAGGAGGTTGGAGGTCAGAGCCCCCACAGCAACACTCCAAAATGACCCCAACACCATCAGCAGGGAGAAACCGCCTCTGTGTCTGGGGGGAGAACAGTGTTGGGACAGAGAGGTCCCAGGAGCCCTCACCAAGCTCCACCAGAACATTTCAGATCTGCTGACGGTTGCTGTGACCTGTTACTTGCCTACCAAGGGAATGGAGGTGGCACAAACAGAGAGTGTCCACTTTCGGAAGGCTTGGCCACCCATCTAGGGATCTTCGGTGTTAGAGATCATTACTGTACCAAGTGGTGGGAACTGTAATAAACATGGGATTTGTGGGACCTTGTGCATAAATACAATAACCTGAGGAAGAGTCCGTATAGGTTTTTAGAGGAAAGTTGTGGTTCAGGAATCTGTTACGGCTGTTGGAAGGAGAGGCACTGTATGTGGACAACAGTGATCTGATCAACATCCTGTAATCCAAAAAGCTTCGAAGAATATCCATCACAGAGTCTCAAAGAGACTAAGTAGTAACAGATCAATAGCTTACAAAGCAACAATAAGAGTAACTGGTTAACGTTCACAATGTGGGCTATCGGATGCTACAAGTATCTCTGCTGGGGCTGGGTTTTTCAGAAGGGGCAGTGAATAGCACAGTGACAGCAGCTTCTGGTGAGGAAAATAATTCAGGACAGTCATGCACAAAAGTGTCTGTAGGAAGCTTCAGAAGGCTTCAGGCTGCAGGGGGAGCGGGTGATAAAGTGGCAAAAGAAATTCAATGTTGATAAAGGAAGTGCACCCCTAACTGTACTGTACACAGTGGGGGGCTCAAAACTAGTGATTACTGCTCAAGAGGCAGATCTGAGGGCAATTGCAGGCAATTCTCTGAAAACATCAGCTGGAGGCTCAGGAACAATTCAAATGTAAAAAGGCTTCAGAAATTGCAAGGGAAGGAGCGGACTTTGAGCACAAAGCATCGCTTGCCCCTGTATAAACTGGAGGGTGCTCGCAGCTGTGTGTAGTTGTGGTGCTCAGCCCAGAACAGAAACAGAAAAGGCCACTGAGATGAGGAAGCTGAATGATCAGAGGTGGGAATGGCATCCCTGAAAGAAAAGGCTGAGCAGATCAGGGCTGCCTGTGTTAGAAGAGAAATGAATGAGGTGGAGCACACTAGGGGTGTAGGTACTGATGCAGCAGGAATGTGGATAGAGAATGGTTATTCAGCACTTTTCACAGCACAAGAACTAGGGGCACCAGGCAAAGCAATGTCTGGCAAGTTCATCTCAAGATGTATTCCTGAACCTCATAATCCCTGCTTGTGCAAGCTCACCACATTTCCTTGAAGACAGCTCTGAGGACCACATTTTCTATGAGGAAGCAGATGAAATTCCTGTAGGTAGGCTCCATCCCAGACACCAAATGGTGACCAACAGAGAGGACTGGATTAAAGCTCGAGAACTGGACTGCAGGATGCTCGCAAGTGGATGCTGTCTCACGAGCAGTGCCTGCAACGGTTCCTGCTTTGCAGGGGTGGGTGGAGGAGATGGTGCCATGCTGCTGGTCTTGCCAGGTTTCCCATGGGGCACTGGTCTTCAACAAGGCAGTTGAAGAATGGAGGAAGAGACGGAAAACTCTTGCCATAGGCTCACTGTAGCCACTTCCCTCTGGAGCTGAGGTCCTTCACAAGGAACACCCAAGCTCTCCCCAGGGCTGCTGCGTGAGGACACAGTGGTGGCAGGAAAGAAATCCTGAAAAAGATGCAGCCTCATCTTGGAGGCTGAGGACCGCTGAGCGACGGCAAGTTCCAGTGTCATGCTAGTCAGCATGTCAGTCATCTGCAACCTTGCAGCAAAACTGCTCATTTGGGAGGGCTGGATCTCCAGATTGCCGCAGCAGAAACCATTGCACCCCAAATGGCCCAGAACCAGATACAATGTGCCTGTTGTTGCCTGTCAGGATTTTTTCAAGGCCAGGTGGGACACAGGGGCTTGGAGCAAGCTGCTCTAGTGGAAGGTGTCCCTGCCCGTGGCAGGGGTTGGAGCTGGAGGGGCTTTAAGGTACCTTCCAACCCAAACCAGTCTGGGGTTCTGTGATTCTATGATTTTCTGCAATAAAATGTCTACAACTATCCCAGAAGCCATTATCATCCCAGAGCTCATTTAGCAGAGATCGGAGGAGGTGGAAGCACTAGGTACTGGTGCAGTTTTGCCACCTACGACTGCAGCCTGTTGGCTCGGAGCTGTGTTACAGGGATCAGATTTAAGGCTTTAATCTCATGACGCTTTCCAAAGTAACTGAAAGGTGCAGGTGCCAAGGCAATCTCTCCTTTGGTGTGTACAAGTACCACATATATGAGAAGGTCACCTCACATGATCTTTGCACATCATCAGAAAGGACCCCGTGCACTGCCTGGGAGCCGCATGGTTGTAGGGCCCAGATGAAGCACAGCATTGTTGCAAGAAGCAAAGAGCTCATAATTATGAGCAGTGAAAGTGAAATATAGTCTTAATGAGAGCTAGCAGGCAGCCAGTACTAGCAGCTTTCTCAGCACCACTGGCGGCTTTTGCTCTTGAAATGTGATGATATGTGACTCACCATGGGGACATGGCCCTTCTTCCACCTCTATCTGCTGCCGGAAGCGCTCTTTCCTCTGGGAGGGCTGCCACATGTCACAGCTGCGGCAGCCCCAACGGCAGCAGTGCTGCCATATCTGCCTACAGCACATCACTTCCCTGCTTCCTCTGCCTGGTAATGGGGCTGGCCTCTGCTTGCCCTGTGTGGGTGCCCATGGGGCAGGATTTCATAGAATCATCATAGAATGGTTTGTGTTGGAAGGGACCTTAAAGCTCATCCAGTTCCAACCCCTGCCACAGGCAGGGACACCTTCCACTAGAGCAGCTTGCTCCAAGCCCCTGTGTCCAACCTGGCCTTGAACACTGCCAGGGATGGGGCAGCCACAGCTTCTCTGGGCACCCTGTGCCAGTGTTCACTGATGTATTGATCTGGGCAGGATTTGAGCAGGTTGCTGTGAAATGAAGGAGAGAAACAACCCACAAGAGGCAAATTTAGGAACTGAAAACAGCTCAACGGAGCAGGCACTTCCCAGGAGGCAGAGAGGCACAGAGCAAAGGGAGCAGCTGAGGAACCTGGGTCCTCCTGCAAGCCTACAGGAGGAGACCCTAGGGATGGAGTCCCTCTGTGCCAGAGCAGTATGGCAGACACAGGTGGGCACATAGCACAGAGCATCTGCATCACACCATGCTGTGCCTCACTCTGCTGAAACGGGTGCCAAGAGCCCAACTTCACACAGACACCCCTTGACGTGGCCTTGGGAGGAACCAGGGCAAGGGTGTGCTGGCAGGGATGGGAAGTGCCAAGTGCAGGGTGGAAGTGGGTCACATCACAAGTAACAGCTAAGGGAAAGCAGCAAAAGCTTCTTGGGGAAGGTAGAATATCAGTTTCTTCTCCAAACAATATGGTGACATCCCAAATAATTAAATCCTTTGGAAAAGGTTGGGAAACCCTAGTTCAGAGAAAACTGATTCCCTCTGCCTGGAAGGAAATTTTCTGCTCTATATCCATGCAATGAGATTCTTGGTGCTTCCTTCCTCAGATGGCCTTGCTCACAATCTCCATGTGTACAGCCCGTGCTGATGGGCTCTTAGCTCTCCTTGAAGCACTAGGACAGAGCAACAAACGTGGAAGAGAAAATTGCAGCCTGCGGTTGGGCTCCTTAGGCAATATTTCTGGGCTCTTCTTGCCTGTAAAAGACCTGCTTCACACTGGGAGCTGCCTGGGGTGAGAGCACCCTCTGGGGACCAAGAGAAAGGTAAGCAATGAAACTTTACATTTCTCAAACCACTCCTTTTCACACTAAATTTGCTTTTAAGTGTGTTTCATGACGGCAGTGGGTGCGAGCTTGCGCAGAGGAGGACCCTGCTGGAGAGGGCGAGCTTGCCACACCGGTTCTGGTGCTACCAGCCAAGGTGTCTGAGCCTCCCTGGAGAAAGCACAAGAGACCTCGGGATGCACAGATTGAGTTTGCCCTGGGTTCCCACAGCAGGGCCACAGACATAGAATAGTCAGGGTTGGAAAGGACCTTAAGATCATCCCGTTCCAACCCCCTGCCATGGGCAGGGACACCTCACACTAAACCAGGGTACCCAAGGCTCTGTCCAACCCGGCCATGAACACCGCCAGGGATGGAGCATTCACAGCTTCCTTGGGCAACCCATTCCAGTGCCTCACCACCCTAACAGGAAAGAACTTCTTCCTTATATCCCATCTAAACTTCCCCTGTTTAAGTTTTAACCCGTTACCCTTTGTCCTATCACTCCAGTCCCTAATGAAGAGTCCCTCCCCAGCATCCCTATAGGCCCCCTTCAGATACTGGAAGCTGTTCTGAGGTCTCCACGCAGCCTTCTCTTCTCCAGGCTGAACAGCCCCAACTTTCTCAGCCTGTCTTCATATGGGAGGTGCTCCAGTCCCTGATCATCCATCTAAGACTCTGACATCAGAGTCTTAGAAAAATCATTTCAGAACAGAGTGGTAGAGGAATAGGAGCAACTGGAGCTGGTGCCTCCAGGGACGGACCCAGGACAAAGAAATGGCGAATGGTCCAATAGTGAAGTTTGGTCTAGGGTCTCCTGGTCTGTCACTGGGTTCTTTCATGGTCTGGAGGTGGACTGGAAATTCCTTTTTCTTTCTCCAGTAGTTGCTCCTTACTAAGGACACATCTCCTTTATTTTCCAATTTGCATTGGCCTTTCATTTGCATAACAGCACAGGCTGTTGTGGCCTGAGGCTCCAGCAGCTTCAGGTACCCATGCTAACCGACTACTCATGCTAAGCAAAACCACTCAGTTAAAAGAACTCAGTTAAAGGAATTCGGCTAACAGAACTTCATTCACAACAATAGAAAAAAGCAAGTTATCACTCGATGGAAGTCACACTCTTCAGGGATAACAAGGGAAGGAACTTGCCTCCTGGAAGCTGTGAATGCCCCATCCCTGGCGGTGTTCAAGGCCAGGTTGGGCAGAGCCTTGGCTGCCATGGTTTAGTGTGATGTGTCCCTGCCCATGGCAGGGGGGTTGGAACTGGATGATCTTAAGGTTCTTTCCAACCCTAACTATCCTATGATTCTATGGTTCTAATGAGAGTACTAGGTATGAGAGAGATTTTTCAGCATCTAGCTAAGGAGACTTCCTCAAGGATGGGATACCTGGCAGTACCAAGGAGGACAGTACCTGACAGTATTGTCCTTCCAGTTGTGGAAGGGGAAGGTGCTGATGGGAGCACAGTGGTGTCACAACCATGGGGTCCTGGAGGGGAGGGCAGTAGCAGAGACACCCATCTCAAGGCCAGAGGAAAAAAGTCAAATCTAAATGCAACAAGGAATTCTGCAGTTTGACAGCTGAGAAGATTTTATTTAGGTTATTATCTCCTACACTGAGCACAGGCTTCGTTCCGAGCTGGCAGCTGCCTCCTCTTGCCTGTCATGCACCTCATGACTCACAGCAAAGGGAGCCTGAACAGGAGGTGCTAGGAGCTGGGGAGAGAAATACCACTTGGAAAGGCAGCCACGCAGACCCAGGAAAACCAGAGTGTAAAAAAATCCCCCCCGAACATAATGAGATAATAAAAGATCTGTTTTCACCAGTTTTTATTTGCTAGCCCATGTTTATTTATGAGGAAGGCAGCTCTCATGGCACTGAGCCAAAGACACTCTGGAATTCACATGCCATTGTAGGCACTCTTAGCACATTAATACCACAGCGGCTGGAAGCTGAAATGGATGGCACCTGCTGAGGTGCTTCTTCCCTCAAAGAAGAGAGCGTCTTGATCCTTTCAGATCATGAAAACCATTATTTTTGTGGGAAATGATGCTTTGCCTTGGTGGCTTGATGGTCTAAATGATGGATTTGTAGTGTCCATAGGCTTGACCCTGGCAGAAGTCATCATGGCCTTGGCTCAGGAGACTCCACACTGTGCTTAGGGACGTGAGTTGCACAGACTACAAAACCTAAACCTCACTCACTGCTGCTGAGAGAAGTGAAAAGGCTTTGACATTTCCTGCGCTTAGACAGAACTGCAAATGGGAGCTTTCCAAGTTTCCTTTTCAAGCTGCTTTTGCCCTGCAATCCCAAGGCCTGTCCTACAGGAAAGCTGAGCTTCAGTGGTGGAAATCTTCTACCACATGAACCCCTGCGAGCACTTCAAAGGTTTGAAATAGACTTTTACACCTCAGGCAGGTTTTGGATACAGATGTATTTGAATATTTAACAACTATTAAGCCTGAAATGTAGACGGTGGGAATTTGAGTGTGCACCTGAATATCTTGAGCAAGATCTTGAGCAAGTGAAAATGACGTAGTCTGCCTGAAGTTAAGGATGTAAATTAACTTACAAAGCTATACAGGTCCACCGGTTTGGTCATTTCACATCTCATATGAAGCACACTACAGATTTGGAAACTCCTGATTTTGCAAGAGACTGTAGTGATTATTAATATAACTAAAATGATCAGACTCTGAACAAAAGGATAAAGGTATGCCTGAGGAGTAGAGGGAATCTATAGGAGGAAGAGGAAGGGGAAAGTGCCTTGTTTACTTCAGTAGCTAGCATATGACCCACCTCAGCAAAGACCCCCTAGGACACTAGGCTTGGCTGTGACATGTTTTTGCCTTTTGCCATCTCTTTGCAGAGCCAGAATTAGCCTAAGGTTGGATAGAAAGGAAATTAAAATGCGATCAGCAGCAGGAAGCCGGTTTGGGGAGGGTGGCAGAAGCTTTGCAGTTCCCATGGCACAGGCTGTTAAGACCCTTGATGTTCAGCCATACTGGGCACCCTGCGCCAGTGCCTCACCACCCTCACAGGGAAGAGCTTCTGCCTATGAGCTCATCTCAGTCTTCAGTAGTGCAGCTGGATTAACTCCAGGCTGATCCAGAAAAGCAGGGGTGGCACGGGCACATCTGAGGGGTGCCTTGCCACCAGCAGCAGAGAGAAAAAGCATCTGTGGGATCTGCACCTACCCCATGTGCTAGGGGCTGGGCAGTACTCACTGCCACGTGGGTAGAGGGTTGGTGACACTGGTGTAGTGTGGGGACACCCCCAGCAGCACTCTGTGCTCCTTGGCATGTGATGGGGCCGGGGTTTTCCCACAGTTCCTGTGGGAACACTCAGTGGTGTTCTCTTTGCAGGTGCTCTTGCAGCACCACATCACTAACACCAACACGGTGACTGTCTTTCCAGGAGAACAATAACGGGTGGAAGAATAGTGAAGATGCAGCCCAGGAAAGGCACCTGGGAGGTGAGGCACAGCAGCCTAAGGAGGTGGCATTGACTGCTGGGCAGGACAAGGGTGACCTGGGGATGCTGGTGAAGGCAGGGGAGGATGGGAACAGAGGGGAAGGATGGCAGCAGCTGAGGGATATAAGTGAGGAGCAGGAGGACAGATGGGGGTCCTGCTGGGGTCTGGCAGTGGCAATGATGATGGTTCCCATCACACACTCCCTGCTTGAATGCTTAAGGCACCAGCCATGGCTCCACTTTGGAAGAGGCAGATGATGGTCAGGCACCATTATAGTGGGCTCGATCCTTTCATCTGGTTGTAATGAAAGCCTTCAAACCTGGAGGAGCCGAAGCTGCACGGACCTTGCATCCCCAGATCATCTATGAGTGACACTGTGCCATTGCTGAGGGTGCACCACTAATAGGTGCCCGGGGACACCTGCCTGCCGAGCACAGACTGTCCTCACCGCTGATGGCTCAGCACCCCTGTTTCAGTACGTCACGGAACAGGACAGGCCCTGCACACGCACCCTTCTTCCCCACAGAACCGAACACAGCCTCCGCTTGGGTTTTCCTGCAAGCACGACCCGCTCTTCAGGAAACCCCCTTGGCGCTGTGTGGGGACCGGTTGCACGCACTGGCAACAGGCAGGACTGCCACCTCCTGGGCAGCGGGAAGCCTGGTGAGAGCAGCCCCAGAACACCGCCCTCGACCAGCTCAGGCCGCTTGCCCTCTGCCACTGCAACGGCTGGTGCTGGCCATGGAGAGAAACCCAACCGCTGGGTACTTCACAAGCAGCGGCAGCCGGAGCTCCAGGGCTGGCCGGCTCCATGACCGGAGTGTTTAACCCTTGTTTAATAAAGTCTAACTAACCTAGTGTCTAACTAAGCAGAGCACGACTCTCACCACTGAGCACACACACCCTTCCCCAACTTGAAAACCACATAGGTGAAACCAGACCTTCACCAGATGCTCCTGCACCAATGCCAGAGCCTTGGAGCCCAACAGTTTGCTATGGAGGAACATGCACATGGCACCGTGCTGGGCGCGGGGGGAACAGGCAGCTCACCCTCCTGTCCCTGTGCCACTGCTAGCCCCCTGCCCTGCCCTTGGGGCTATTCCCTGCCCAAGCACCCCCTAAGGCTGAGCCTCCCATGTAGCCGCAGTGCCTGAGCCTGTGCTCACCCACCCCTGCCTTTCAGCAAAGCACCTGCTCCTCAAGTCTGTACCTACCCCCAAACCCCAAATCCTTCCTCTTTTCATTACTCCAGCTCTCCCTTTCCTCCTCACCTTCCCCAGCAGCCCAGACAGGCAGCCACAAGCCATTGGGAATTTCAGCCTAGGCAGTTTAAGGTCTGACAAAATGAGGCTTAATGAAGCCAAGCTTTTTGGGAAGCACCACACAACCCTTCTTTGCTGACTGTGAGCTGCTGTGCTTTTCATGTAACTCCTACAGCTCCTTAAAGAGGCAATAGGAATCTTCCACAGCTGTTCTTAAACTCGCCACTCAACTTATGCCATTAAATCTCCATCCTGTCAGCAGCAGTTAGCAATAACGAATGAGCCCATAATAAAGCTTTAGATACCTCAGCATTAATTTTATGGTCTATGTATGTGTGTAGAAATTAGTGGAATAGAAACACTTGGAATAGAAAAACTGTGCAGGTGTTAGCAGCGCTCCCAGGGGATCATTTCAGACACCCAGGTGCTCTCCATATCCCTGTTTACTTGGTGTAGTAGGATGGCAGCAGGGAGCTGGGTCACCAGTGTGTCCTGCCCCTGCCCATGTTCCAGGCAGGATGGGCATGGGCGGTTTTGGCAGCACCATGGCAGGACACAGGAGCTGCTTGAGAAGTAAGAGTCAAAGAAAGGCATTGCTGGGATAAAGCCAAGCAGGGGATGCACACGGGAGCAGACAAGGAGGCTTGCATTGTGTGGATGAACTTGGAGGTGACTGAGCTCAGACTGAGCCAAGCACAGCAGGACATCAATGTGCCTTTTCATGTAAGAAGGACAAGCCCACGTTTAGTTCATCCAGCATGCAGTTAATTTCTGTTGTCTTCTCTCTCCAAGCATACTGCTGGATCCACACACTGCACCCTGTAGACAGAGGGATGTATTTGTAGCTGCATCCATCGGTAGGCACTTTTCTGTCAATTAACTTTCTTCCTATGTTACAGTATTTACCACTATCTCTTGCCTGTTAAACAATCATTTAAAATGCTGTGGAAAACACCATGTTCTGCGCCTTAACTGGCATGTTACAGGGATGCTCGAAGCACAGACCTCTCTGTTCCAAGATTACAAACATCTCAAACAAATAAATGCCCTAAGAAATGCAATGGTTTTATTGCTCCACCAGCAGAATTGATGTGATCCTTCCTCTAATAAAGTAACCCCGTAAATACACAATAATAATCTGGTAAATTCTCAGTGTGAAATGCAGATACCCCGCTCATGCCAACCCCTCTGGGGCAAACAGCCCTCAGTGTGAGTGACGATCATGAGTGCACGTGGACTTCGCCGACAGCAAGGAGCAGGAGGAGCAGGGGAACAGGGGCTGGAGGTGTGACATGGACAAGAAGTGGGCTTCAGGATGGACCACAGCTCCCAGGGCTAGAGATGGGACAGACACCCATGCTGTGCCTTGGCATGGCTCCTGTGAGGTATTCTAACTCATACTGCAGTAAATGATAGCTCTTAATAAGCTTCTACCCCATTTTGGGACAGCTTTAGGATTTAAACAGTACATAATTTATACATAAAAGGGTTCACTCAGGACCAAAAGTGGGAAAGGCAGGAAAATACCAAAGTCAGACAAGCGCTGCTCCTGTTGCCCAGCAGAGATATTTTCCACAGTCACATGAAGACTTGTTAAACACAAATGCTGCGTATTTATACTTAAGAAGTGACAAAGTTTTATGTATTATACGTCCTTCTAGGAACATAAAATTGACATCTGGCATCTTGTGTGACAGCTGAGGCCAGGGGACACAGCATGAGAAGAGACGGGAAAACTCAATGAGTGAGTACCTGCAGCAGTTGAAAACAGTAATATATCTGATCAATCATCTTCTGCATTACCCCAGGGATGTTAGTGGTTAGCTACATGGACTCTAGGGTCCTTTCATACCATTAAGGTGATGGGAAAAGACCCCCGTGTTCCCGAGAACCAGGCTGTAAGTGAGCACCACTGAGCAGAGCAGAACTCCATCAAACCAAAATGGGGTTTAGTTCCTTCAGCCCAAAGGGAGAGTGCAAACTTTCACTAACTCAATAGCTGTCAAGAGCTTGGAGACCTGCACATTAATGGCACTGGCTGCAAGACTGCAGAGCATCAGCAGCACAGGCCAGCCCTGGCACACTGGAGACTGGGCAGGAGCAGGAACTGCACTCCTGGGGATGGGAGCTCCGCACTGTGTCAACACAAAAATGCCAGAGCTCAGAAAAGCAGAAGCCCAAGTGCCATTGTGATGGGTGCTGAGCACTTCCAGCCAGCATGGAGCTGCACCACGGAGTGTAGGAATAGGAAGGGAAATGCAGTGAGCTCGGCAAGGCTGTAGGACACCTCTCCTGGGACGCAATAGTACAGACAGCACAAACCCTGCCCTCGCCCACATGGCAGGGCTGTAGCAAAGTGCAATTTCTGCCCTGCCACAGCAGGTACCTCCCAAAGCTGCTCTGGCAGCAGAAACCCAGCAACACAGGGATGCCACTCAGGAGGACACCAGGAACGGAGAACCAGAACACAAGTCACTGACAACCCTGAATATGCTTCTGCGTGTCAAACTCTGCCCCCTTTCCTGGCTAGTTTGTGGCTGATACTGCTGAGCTGGCATAAAGTTACCTCTGAGCAGGGGAGCAGAACCCACCTCCCCCAGTGGGTGCCACTAGCTCCAACAAGGCACATGGACTCTTAGTCCACCAAAGTGTGGGCCTTTTCAGGATACACGTTCGCTATGGGCTCTGTGACCCTCAGGTGACAGCGCTCATGGCACTCCTGTGCGGAACAAAAAGCAAAACCTTTTGGCTTTTGTCAGGCCAAGAATGGCAACTTGGTGCCAGTTCTGCACCTCAGGTCCTGGTGGAGCTCCAGCGGGGAGCAGGTTCATCTCTGTGCGCTCACACCGAAGGCTGGCAGCGTAGCGTGAGACATTTGCTGTTATTCCCACTGTCTTCAGTCCTAGATGAAGCCTTTGGGCTCAGTCAGGAAACACCTATGTTGGCACTGACTTTGCAACATTTACGCAGAAGTTATGCTTTTCCAGTGTAGATTCATCATGGGAGTATCTAAAACCTCCGCTCCAGGTCGTACCCTGGCTGTGCCTAACTTCACAGGTCCTTTGCGGAGCTACATTCACTCCGCACAGTTCTAACCAGCTAACCTAACAGCTTGCCAGCTCTAACCAGCCTGCCACGGCTGCTGCTGCTCATCCCAGCTGCTCTCCGGTGCCACAGAGCAGCAGCAGCCATCCAGCACCGCTACAATTCACTTGGACAGACAGAGCTGCCCTCCTGTCTCCGAGAAGGGGACAGACGGAGCCGCACCAGGCTTGTGCGGCTGCGAGGGCCCGAGCTGCTGCCTGCGACCCACAACCAACACTGGTGGTACACAGCCCCTGTACACTGGTCAACCCCCTGCATCACCTCCACGCGCGCCGCTACCAAAGGGGCTCCCCCGCACACGACTCGCGGCTGTCTGTCCTCCTTCCGCAGGAGCGGCACGGGCCTCCGACTCCTGCGCTCGCCCCACGACGGGCACGGAGCGACGGAGCCAGCGCCGGCCCGGCACCGAGCCGAGCAGCAGCGCTCCGAGGAGCCGCGGCCCCCGCTGCCCGCACACGGGACGGCCCCCGCGGCCCCGCTGCCCGCACCGGAGCCGCCGCCGGACCGCAGCCACTGCCCCGCGGGTGGCGGCCCCGCCGCCGGCCCACAATACCCCGCGCGGCGCTGCCCCTTTAAGAGGCGGTGTCAGCACGCGCGCAGCGGAGGACAAAGCTGGGCGCGCGGCCTGGCCGCGGTACCCGGATGGGCGGGGAGGCGTGGCTGCGCGCTGATTGGTCCCCGCGGGAAGGGGGGCGGGCGGGTAACGGGGACACAAGATGGCGCCGCGCTCTCTGCCGCTTACATAACGCGACCTCTCACCTCGCGCGCGGTGCGGGCGGGGTGAGCCGCCCCGATTGGCAGGTGGCGCAGCCAACCGAGAGCCGGCAGCGCTCGCGGCCCGCCAATAGGCTCGCGGATCGGCGGTGGCGGGGCGGGCCTTGCGGGGCGGTAGGAGGTTGGAGTGCGCGCGGCCAGGCCCGGCCCGCCGCCCGCCGCGGGGGGAGGGGAATCTCCCGCCATTTTTCAATCCTCCCGCCCGGGCTCCGCCGCCGCCGGGGTCGTCGCGCGAATTCGGCGGCTGCGGCCGGGCCCCGCCATGGCGCCGCTGCTGGGCCGCAAACCCTTCCCGCTGGCCAGGCCGCTGCCGCCGGGGGAGCCCGGGGAGCGGTTCGTCATCCCCCACACGCAGGAGGCCTTCCGCACCCGCGAGTATCCGCCCGGCGCGGGGAACGGGGACGGGGAGGCCGGCGCGGGGGGGGGAGGTTGCAGGGCTCCGGCCGCGCCGCTGTCATCGGCCGCGGCGGCAGCTCCCGGGGCCGAGCGGACCCGCCGGTGCCGGGTGCGGAGCCGGGCTCTGCAGCGCACCCGGTCCTCCAGGGGCCGGGGGGCGCTGAGCGCAGGGGGATGGCAGCGGGCGGGAGCCTGAGCGGCGGCGGGGCGATTGTGCCGTGGCAAGTTTCTGCCCCGGCTCGGGACGAGGCTCCAGGCGGGGACAGCGGGGCCGGAGGGGTCTGGGGCGGCCGTGGAGAGCGGCGAAGGGGTGACGGCTGCCGGGAAGCGGGGGCTCCGGCGTGTGCAGCGGGCACCAGTTGGAAGGGGCTCCTTAACGCGGTTAATGCCGGACCCGGTCCCGGGGGTTGCAGCCGGGTGGTGGGGGTCGGCACCGTACCCCCCTAAGGAACAGAGGGGGCGCAGCAAGGGGCAGCTCGTCTGTGGAGAGCCCTGGGTTTCGCTCCGGACGGAGCCTCTCCCTCTTGGCCGCTTTTGCATGAAAGCCATCTTTACTTGCTACCTTTCTTGGCCGTTCGGCGCGGGTTGGCGTGTGACAGCGGCAGGAAGCAGCCTTGGGCCTGGCCGGTAGCCGTGCAGGCGCTGAGCACCTGCGGAGGCAGAGTCACAGTCCAGGTCGCTGCAGACCACTGTGTGAGCAGCCTGGTCAGGGGTTGTGTTGGGACCTAAATCTGAAGGACTGGGAGCGGGAGAAATGCATGAACCTAGATAGGGACGTACCTCGGAGGTCTTGGCGGTGCAGAAGACAAAGGGGCTCCAGAACTTGCACGGGGCCTTGTGCTGGATAGTGTCTTGTTCCTTCAGATGAACGACAGCTGGTGGAAGCCCCTAAGAAGCTTTAAGGAGCTTTGGAAGAAGAAATGCACCTCTTAATGCAGATAAGCATCGCTAGTGCATTCAGCCCAATAAAATGCTCTTGGTTACAGGGTTGGATACTTGCTTTTCAGCAGTGTTTGAAATTAAAGCATTCTGTCTGTAACTCCAAAGCCTGCTATCGTGGTGTGTGCAAACCCAAAGCAGCTCCGTCATCCGTGTGACCAGGAGGAAGCCTGTGCTCTGCCTTTCCCCCTGAAGAGTGATCACTGATCAAAGAGATGCAGATTAAACCCGATTTTGTGAAAGAAAACGTGGCTTTGAGGTTTGTCTGCCTGGTAGGGACAGCACAGAGCTGGTAGGGCACTTCCCGAGAGCGCTGGCCTGGTGGTATGGCTCTTGTGAATCCATGAGTAGGTGGAGGAGGACATGTTTCTGCAGACACTTGCATGGTATTAAGGGAAGAAAGAGGTGGTTTCTCATCTCGCAGGGGCTGGTATTAGCTGCAGGGTCAGAAGGAAAGAGGGAACCAGTGCAAGCACTGCTGTTTTAGAGAGATGCTCTTTGCTTGGAGAGAGTACTTCATAGGGTGCTGTAGGAGGCGGGCAGCCTAGCACGTTCTAGAAAGTTCGTTGTGGTAGGTAGACGTGGAGTTAAAAAGAGAAGCTAAATAATGTTGGGTTTCTGTCTTGCTTTGGTGGCTGTATATAATGTATGCCAGGCAAAAGGTGGAACAGAAAATTGCAAGTGAGTCAGTTGAAGGGAAATGTTACCTGAAGAAGACTTGGAGGGGTTTTTGGTCACTGTCTGTCCTTGATAGCACAGAGGAAGGAATGTTGGTGATGGGAACAGCCTTCAGAGAGGTACACGAGTCCCCACCGTGCTTGTGCCGTTTGTGCAGAGGCCTTGAAAAACAGTCTCCTGAACGTTTGATTTTCCACCTTGAAAAGTGGTTGATCAGCTCTTCCCCCTAAGGGTGCGCCCATCCTTACCCTGCAGCTACAGATGAGGGATTTGGAAGACATTAAAAGTTTTGAAGACTTTTTTTTTTTGTTAGGATTTGCAGCTGTAGTTTAGGTTGAACCAAAAATTAAGATTGGGGTATTGCATATACATCCCCGTGAGCATGTACCAGGAGCATGTGCAGCAGCAGTGAACCGATGGATAATTCTTCCCTGTGAGGGTGCTGAGGTGCTGGCACAGGGTGCCCAGAGAAGCTGTGGCTGCCCCATCCCTGGCAGTGCTCAAGGCCAGGTTGGACCCAGGGGCTTGGAGCAAGCTGCTCTAGTGGAAGGTTTCCCTGCCCGTGGCAGGGGTTGGAACTGGGTGAGTTTTAAGCCCTTCCAACCCAAACCAGTCTGGGATTCTGTGATAACAGGGTCATGAGAGCTCAGGTGTTTATTTCAGTTTCGTATTTCTTTGTAGCTTCCTGTGGCTTCCTTTGCCAGATCCCCCCCAAAAGCTGAACCCATTTTGTGTAGAGCCCACTGTGTCCTGGTGGAGCCTTTGCCCTATCAGGTCAGACTCGGTGCAAGCCTTGTTGGTTGTGTGGCTGTGGACGAGTGGGTCACTGGGAGGCTGGAGGTGGACTCATTCTTGTAGGAGCTCTGTGGGCCTGCTCTGCGGTAGGTGACGTGTCAGGCAAATGCTTCGTGCAGGGTATGGCCTTGTCAGGTTCATGTCACCTGTGCAGCCTGTCTGTGGCACGTGTACTGAGCATCTGATGCCTGCCAGACACCACATTTGTTCCGTGTGGAACAGCGTGGGGCTGCTGCAGTGTGTGTGTTCTGTACTGGGTGTGATTTGGAAGACAGTCCTGCCAGCTCAAGGGAGACGCTTGGTTCTGAGAGCAAACCAGCCTGGAGCAGCAAGAAGGGGCTGTTCAGGCAAAGCTTTCCTTCAGCCGTCGGCGTTGTGTGGGGAAGCTGTCCTGCTTTCCTCCTCAGATGAAAGCTTGCCTTCTGCCTTCAGTGTTCTGTGTGATAAGCAGCACAGAGAACATAAGGAATTTGGCTGCATGTGGCCTATAGGTTCAAGGCTGTTGTGGTACCAGCCAGTTAAACTCTGGCTGAAAGATGACAGCACCAAAGCTCTGCGCTTCTAGAAGAGCTTTGTCACCCCCCCTGGAGTGGTGTCTTAGAGCAGTGCTGGCCTTCTGGGTAGAGTTGCTGCCTTAGGTGAGGTGGAAACAATTGAGATGCTCTAAAGCTGTTTTGGAGTTGGCAGTCATTTCTGGGAGACGATTAGTTACCCAGGAAGACGTACAGTTCAAATCTGCTTCATAGCTGCCTGTGTGTGGTTGGCTTGTTTACTTTGAAACATGACGTTTTTTCCCTAAAAGGGTCCCTTGCTTTTATTCTTTGTTTTCTGCCTTTCAGCATTAAGTGATCTTCAGTGTGATGCAAACAGATGTGATGTGTTAACTGTTATGCAGTGGGTAATCAGCTATTTAATTTAACACGTGTGTTACTGATGGCTCTTGGGGGAGCATTCACAAGCTGGTGTCCAGGGTTTGTTATTTATTACTGTGTTGGGACTCTGTGGCAATGGCAGCTCCAAATGTGTGTGGAGATGGGTTGGTTGTGGCGCACCAGCCGTAGTACTGAGTCAGACCTGCTGAACAGTCTGAACATTCTGGGGTTTGTTTTCAGTCCAAGTGGAAAGGACAAACAGCACATGTGGAGTGGAAAGTTTGAGCGAGAATAAACTTCGCAAAAGCATCGTCCTGCCTCTTGCTTTGTGCTTCCCCAAGGTTTCAGAGCAGAACCCGGTGTAGGGAGCTCATGGCAGAGCCCAGAGCAGGGTGGGCACGGTAGGCGTGACTCTGGAGCTTGGGCAAGGAATGTGTCCAGGGTCAGTGCCGGACCAGCTGACCAGCTGTAGGTGGAATTGAATTGCATGTGAGAAGGAGAGCTGAGCTGGCAAGGGAAGTTGCTGTATCTGAGGCTTTTGAGTTTGGTGTTGATCTGAAAACTATGAGCCCTGGTATAGTGTGGTTAAGCCTGTTCTCAGAGGTGTGCGCAAGGAGGGGAAACGTCTGGCAGTTTGGGAAGTGATGTTAGGAAGAAGTGTATCTTTCAGTTCCTTTCCAGATGGAGATCAGCATTTATTAGCTCTCCTTGTTGGAAGGCAAGGGATTTATTTCCTCACAGGTCTAGGGAGAAGAAAGTTGATAAACTGGTAAAAGAGAAGTAGACCATAATTTTATTTCCCAGCCGTATCTCAAATATTTGTTTGTAGTTAAGACTACTGCAAGTCTGTGAAGGCAGCAGCATCCCAAGCCCTGAGGAAGTGTCTTTCCCCCAGCACTCGTGTTGCAGCAGCTGTGAGCCCTCCGGATTGGTGGTGTCCCCAGACATGCAGAAGGGAAGCCTGGGGGTGAGGTGGGGCTAAAGGCTGAAGACCACCGTTTCTGTGTGTTTAGGCTCCTGTTTGCTGTGAGGATTGAATTTGCTTTTAACTCTTCTTTTTTGTGGGCAAGTCATAGGAAGGAGCAGCATTGTGGCTGCAGTTTAGTCCTTATGAAAGTGGTTAATTGCTGTAATTACAGGGGGATACTCCTGTTTTGTTGGATTTTTATTTATTTATTTTGCCTCCTCGTTCAGTCTTGCTACAGAGACTGGTTAAAAACACACCTCTGGTCTGGTCAGTGGCACTGTGCAGATGGGTTCCTCTCTGAGCTGTGGTTACTCCTTGCCATCACCCCACCACCATGATGTGCTTCCTGCCCTGCAGCACCTCTAGGGTGTTTCTAGGGAGACTTTAAGCATCTTTGAAAGCTCTGGGAGGGGTGAGGATTGGCCTGAGCTCAAGGCTTTGTGACAGATGACTTGTCAGGTTGCTGATGGGCAGGACACTCCACAAGCAGAGTAAGCTGGGGAACTGTGGGGTTTCTCCTTGGTTTTAAGACCTGTTCCAGGTGAGGGAATGCTCCATCAGTACAGCCTCCTCTGGAGGTGGGTCTGCTCCTGGCTCATGGTCTTGTGTAGCATCAGTTGCTGTGAAGATACCTGTATATCAAGGTCCACAGTATAGCTTCTGCACCTTAATGTGCTTTCCTGTGGGGCTGTGAAGAAATATCAAGGAAAATTGGCTTTGTTGGAGTTGTAATTTCCAAATAGGAATCTTAGTGCAACTGATTTTGGTGGGATTTTTTAATGTCTTGAAAGACATAGGTGATCCTGGCCCTCTACTCTGCAGTCCTGCGACCCCACTTGCAGCACTGTGTGCAGTTCTGGTGTCCTCAACATAAAAAGGACATGGAGCTGTTGGAACAAGTCCAGAGGAGGCCACGAGGATGATCAGGGGACTGGAGCACCTCCTGTATGAAGACAGACTGAGGAAGTTGGGGCTGTTCAGCCTGGAGAAGAGAAGGCTGTGTGGAGACCTCAGAGCAGCTTCCAGTATCTGAAGAGGGCCTATAGGGATGCTGGGGAGGGACTCTTCATTAGGGACTGTAGTGGTAGGACAAGGGGTAACGGGTTAAAACTGAAACAGGGGAAGTTCAGGTTGGATGTAAGGAAGAAGCTCTTTACTGTGAGGGTGGTGAGGCACTGGCACAGGTTGCCCAGAGAAGTGGTAAATGCTCCATCCCTGGCAGTGTTCAAGGCCGGGTTGGACAGAGCCTTGGGTGGCATGGTTTAGTGAGAGGTGTCCCTGCCCATGGCAGGGGGGGTGGAACTGGGTGATCTTAAGGTTCTTTCCAACCCAAACCATTCTATGGTTCTAGATGTGAGACACAGTGAGCAGTTTGCTGTGGCTCTGCATTCACAGGAGCATGGAGCAATCTGCTCATTTGCGCAAAGACTCCTAATTAGCACTAGTGCTGTGCTGGGCTGAGCTGCTGCTCTGTTACAAGCATGCTTTGTGCACCGTGCCTGCTTCTCTGCTGGTGAGTGCCCTGCAGGAGAGGGGAAGGATGCTGCTCTTACTTCTCCCATGATTTCTCCGCTTAAATTACTCTTGGTAAGCATATGGTGACTTGAGTAGGCTGCTGCTGGGTAAATTGGTGTGGATTTATACAGTGCTGTTTTTTTCTGGTAACTGTGTCTGTACATGTGCTATCCATAGAAAGCATGAAGTAGCTTGTGTCTGTTTACACTCCCAGTTAATTACTGCTTTGGTGAAATGGGCAGAGCATAGCTCCAGACACTTACAGCACAGTAGCTGCTGCTTTCATTCACAGTGCTGTCTGCATTAATGGGTATTAATCTGAATAGCCAGAGTAACTCAACCTTGAGGCTGCTGTGGTATGGGCAGCAGGTCATGTAGCTGGTGAGAAAGGTCCTCATGTTGTGCTGGTGAAGGAGGCTGCTCTTGTTGGAAGCCAAAGGAAAGGTGAATTTCCATGTGATTTCAGTTACAAAGCCCTTGGGTTTCTTCCTCAAAGGATTTCGTGTGCTGGGTGGAATGGTAGCTTGCATCTAGTGTTTGTAACACTGCCCTCAGGCATTAGTAGTAGTAGTTTCCTGTTATTGTGAGGCATTTAGCAGCAGTCGGTGCCATGACTCCTGCACTGCCTCTGATACTGTTTGTGCTTTTTCTGATCCATCAGCCTGGAAAACTGAGAAGTAACTTAGTGCCACAGGACATTCAGCCATATGTATTCCTCTTGTGCAGTTAGGCTGAACTGATGACAGTGTGTTACCTTCTGTATGCTTGATGAACAGGATGGGCATTTCAGTGCTGAGAGCTTTAGGGCATCCTGGTCTGAAAACCTGTCTGATGTGAGCAGCTTCTCCATGGTAGACACAGGGTCAAACTGTATGATAGCAGTCCTCAGCCTTGGTGTAGTCCAGTATTAAGGGTTTAATGGAATTTGGTTTTCCTGTGTTGTGATCGTGCTCTCCACTGCATAAGTCCTGTTTTCCTGAGCTGCCACTTCTACAGAGAGTATGAAGCACGTTTGGAGAGGTACAGTGAACGCATATGGACGTGCAAGAGCACAGGAAGCAGCCAGCTGACACACAAAGAGGCTTGGGAGGAGGAGCAGGAAGTTGCTGAGCTGTAAGTACCAAAGAATAAATTGGTATGTGTCTATCTTCAGGCACTGGGGCAGAATCGTGGGCTTGGGAATGATATGTGGTTGCTGGCTTAGGAGGTGAGGTAAGTAGCTTTTTACTGGCAGTAACTAGATTCTGGAGGTGAAAGCAAGTTAAGTCCAAATTTGATGCCATTGCTAATGCAGTTGAGTAATGTACTTATTTAGTGCTGTATTGTGGTATTGCTAAACCAAAATAGTTCAGCATGTGGTGCTTGGCATATTTTAAAGTCCCTCGAGTAATGGGAATTTTTCGGGGGGGGGGGGGGGGAAGTAAATCTTGAAGGAGCTAAAGTAAAAACGCAGTAGAAAGAGGCTGTTAAAGTATTCCGTTAGTCAGGGCCACAGCTATAATTGGGGTTTCAAGATCTGCGTTGGAATCAATTGTTGTACTAAATAAAAAAAATATTTTGGAGTGCTCTTTTGGGGATCTGCTCTACTTGAAACCATAAAGAACAAAGGAAAACCAGTGGAAATCATTGCTCTGTTCAGCCCCCCAGTATTCCAGTGGCTACCATTGCCCTGACCTTACCTTCTAGCACACAGCACCGGCCCTGAAGCCCTGGTTGAGATCCAGTGTCACTCATGCCATTGAAGTGAATTTTCTATAAAGGTGCAAGGCCTTGACTCAAACAAGGTCTGTAACTTGCTGTGTGATCACCAAATTGTAGGAGTGATGCCAAACAAATGGTGAACTGGTGGCTTGGACTTCTGTGACTGCTTTTCCCTGGATTTAAACTGGGGAGATGGTCAGTGGTACTGCCTAAGGATGAAATGTTCTACTGCCTCTTTGAAGAGTCTACTCATTAGCCTTAGCCTAAGGAGAAATTTCCCATCATTCGAGGTTAATTGCATCCTTAAAGGCAATAAATAAGAAACCTGCTTGCTGGTAGTCCTAATTCCCATGAGGGTTGAAGTACTACTGTAATCAGTCTTTCCTCTGGAACGTGTTTCTTTAAGAGGAGGGTGCAGAGCTAGCTCCATTAGTTTAAAATCCTGAGACCAAGCCTACTGGTCTGGTGTCACTTAGTTTTGGTTAACAGTGGTGGGTTGGTTGGCTACTTCTGAAAGCACAGAGAAATGTAAATGAAGGATAAATGGCAGATTCTCAATAGCAAATTTAGCTATAGCCTCTCTAAATATGGAGGGGGAAAAAAGGCTGTGGAATGAGATTTTTAGCTTTGTCCGCTTGAAATGGGATGAAAAGCTTCCCAGGCAGTTTGCTGGCTGCTGAATACCTGATACTAGTCTGAATAAAAAAAGTTCGTTTAGCAGTTTGCTAAAGGGATAAATTTGCTAGTGGCAGCTGTGGAACAGCAGAGAGAGCTGAGGATTGTCAGCCCTGCATCCTGGAGCCTGGAAAGCTAAAAGGGCTGTGGAAAAATAGGGTATTTTGTTTCTCCTTAAAGTAACTTGAAATGGGCTTTTTAGCCAGAAAGCTTTATGCAATGGATTTCATAGTCTTCTGTCAGCAGAGACCTGATCTTCTAGAAAGAAAATCAGTCAGGTCAATTTGTAACAGTCATTTCTTTTCTCTATGTGAAAATATTTGAAGATGATGTGGTGAAACACACAAAATATCCTTCTGTGGAAGGATAATTGGATTGTGTTAACCTGCCTCTATCTTGTTCCCTGAGTTAGCAGTCTGTTTGGAAAGAAAGAAATGCCGGATCTTCATCAGCATCATGGTGGTGTTGGTTGGAAGCAGAAATCTTAAGCCCCAGAAACACTACGTGATCTTGGTGTGGTAGAGAGGCAGTTAGTGACCAGCAGGAAGGAATTCACCATCAGCGCTGCTCTTCCAGAACACTTTCTGTGTTTCTTCTGGGAGGAAGAGTGCAATTTGTATTGTTATGCCAGTTAACACTGTGGGGAGGTGCTGGGGAAGGGCAGCAAAAGCCCAAGGATGTTTGCGTGCTAATGCAGTATCTGCCTCCAACATTGTCCTGGCTGTTAATGTTCCCGGACTGCAAAATGGGAGGTGGCTCTGCAGTTTGGCTTTTACTGCTGGAATAACGAAAACTTCTGTGCTTGCTCAGCTTGAAGGAGGAGTTCCCCATCTGGTATGAGAAACTGGTACTGGAAATAGTCCACCACAACACTGTATCTTTGGAGAAGTTGGTGGATGCTGCTTGGCTGGAGATCATGACCAAATTTGCAGTGGGAGAAGAGTGTGACTTTGAGGTAAGGATCCGTTTTCTGTTTTATCCCATGCTTTTCGCACCGAGCTCGTTTTGGATGTCTAAAGGCAGGAGATGGGAAGGATGTGTTAGTCACATCGTCAGAAAGATGGTGAGTTTCTTTTCTGTAGAATCCCCGTGACAGCACCTGCTTTTGAATGCAGAATGGTTCTATAAGCAGAAGCAAGTGGATGACCTATTTTGATGGCAAGAAGAAAATGACTGATCCGTGTGTGTGTAGTGAAATAGAGATATGTTTATTATACTGTTTAAATGTGTGATGGTCTTTGTACATATTTAAATATATATAAATACATAATTAGAAGAAGTTAAAAATTATCACCTGCCATAATCCGCTCTAATGTGCTCCCAGGAGGAGTAATAGTCCTAAAGTAATGTAGCTTGAAGTCAACTGCTTGCAAGTCTCTATGCCCTAACAGTTGGAAAATTCCCTCTGGAACTGGGAATGGTGGAGAAAACTCAAACCTGTTAAAAATAAGGGAAAGGTATAAAGTGCTGGCAATCTGTCTGGGACATACTCTCAACTGGGGCTGTTGAGAGAGCAAGCTTGCACCATGGGCATACTCCTTCCTCAGGCTGAGAAAGTAGCATCATTAAACACTGGAAGAACTTGAGGGTTGGCAGTTCTCTCTTTCTTAACAATTTGTACAGAACTTCCAGGTAGGAGTAGTAGAAAGAAACCCTGTAATTGCTTCATGAGAGGGATCATCCTTCCTCAGGAAGGATGGCAGTTGTTTTGCCAGATTACAGCTTGTAGGTAGTCCTGGCTGCATGTTTCCTTCCTTGGAGTGTTTAAAGCTCATTAGTTAATGTGTTTTGCTCGGGTTCAGTTTTCATCACTATTGCCTTGCAGGTTGGTAAGGAGAAAATGTTGCCTGTGAAAGTTGTGAAAATACATCCCCTGGAGAAGGTTGATGAAGAGGCCTCGGAAAAGAAATCTGATGGAGCCTGTGATTCCCCATCCAGTGACAAGGAGAATTCCAGCCAGGCAGCACAGGACAACCAGAAGGAAGCTATCTTGAAGGAGGATGACAACAGGAGGGAAAGTATGAGTAAGTAGTAAGATAGCATGCTAGTAGATAGCACCTGGAAGTGAGTATTTGAACTTATGTATGTCCTGGGTCTGGGCTGTCGACATTGTCTGGGATTTTTAAGCAGTGTTATGTGTTGAAAAGTTCTGTGGTTGTCACTAATGATGGTGCAGCTTTGGTGGCATCAGTGCTGTTGGCTCTCAGCTGTTCTTGCCTGGTTTAAAGCAGAAAATGTGCCGTCTTTCTAGGGTATAATACTGAAATCTATGTGAGGGTGGTGATCTAGGTGGTCTTTAGAATCATAGAATAGTTAGGGTTGGAAAGGACCTTAAGACCATCTAGTTCCAACCCCCCTGCCATGGTCAGGGACACCTCACACTAAACCAGGG
The DNA here is from genome assembly GCF_034315485.1 of Pezoporus occidentalis. Classification (NCBI taxonomy): domain Eukaryota; kingdom Metazoa; phylum Chordata; class Aves; order Psittaciformes; family Psittacidae; genus Pezoporus; species Pezoporus occidentalis. Next base: position 175,190 of record NW_026915495.1, read on the forward strand.
CACCGAAGGTTCTGTCCAACCTGGCCTTGAACACCGCCAGGGATGGAGCATTCACAGCATCCCTGGGCAACCCATTCCAGTGCCTCACCACCCTAACAGTAAAGAACTTCTTCCTTATATCCCATCTAAACTTCCCCTGCTTAAGTTTGAACCCATTAGCTCTTGTCCTGTCACTCCAGTCCCTAATGAAGAGTCCCTCCCCAGCATCCCTATAGGCCCCCTTCAGATACTGGAAGGCTGCTATGAGGTCTCCACGCAACCTTCTCTTCTCCAGGCTGAACAGCCCCAACTTCCTCAGCCTGTCCTCATACAGGAGGTGCTCCAGACCCTGATCATCCTCGAGGCCCTTCTCTGGACTTGTTCCAACAGTTCCATGTCCTTTTTATGTTGAGGACACCAGAACTGCACACAGTGCTCCAGGTGAGGTCTCACAAGAGCAGAGTAGAGGGGCAGGATCACCTCCTTCGACCTGCTGGTCACGCTCCTTTTGATGCAGCCCAGGATACGGTTGCTTTCTGGGCTGTGAGCGCACACTGAAGCCGGCTCATGTTCATTTTCTCATCAAACACCCCCAAGTCCTCCTCCTTGGGCTGCTCTGAATCTCTTCTCTGCCCAACCTGTAGCTGTGCCTGAGATTTGGTCTGACCCAGGTGTAGGACCTTGCACTTGACTTTAAGGTGCCTTCCAACTCAAACCAGTCTGTGATTCTATGATGATCATTCTCGGAACAAACACCCTCCAGTTCGGAAGCCTGTCGCTCTGCGGAGAAAAGCTCTAATTCCATTTCATGTCCCCAGCTGACCAAAAAAAGCTTTTTCTTTCAGTTTATCCCCCTTTCCAATTTTCAGCTACTGAGACAAAAAAATTTGCATTTTTCTACATGATTTTTTTTCTGAGGGGTCAGAATAAAGCATGTTTTGAAACATTATCCCCCGCTTTCGTATCTGTTCCTCCTTGCAGCAGAAGCACTTGGTGTCCAAGCGCAGGATATCCAGGGCTTTTCATAACTCTGAGAAGGAACTGTTGAGAGAGGAGAGGAAAAAAGGTTCATGTCCTGTGCAACTTTTCAAAGATGGAATAATAAGATTCTGTAGAAGACATTTCAAAAACTGCTTTCAAACAGGTTGCAGTCCTTTTAATGAATTTATTACTTGTGTAATAAACCATTTACATTTGTCAGTGGCCACTTCTGCATCTGGGGAAGGTGCACATAAGCACATATGCAGAAGAGGAAACTCAGAAATAGCCCAGCAAGCTCATAGCAAAGTCAGGAGTGGAAGACAAGTTCTGCCAAGCTTAATAATTGTCAGCTGTTGCTGATGGGTGCTGGAAGAAGTTCTGAGCTGCTCTGATTTCACTGCAGTCCTCTGTATAACCAGGAAGGGGAAAAACAGATGTTGCAGAAGCAATCTGGTTTTATCCTTTGAAATAGCAGTAGGGCTTGGGGCGGGGTGGGGCTAATCTGAGTTGTTCTCTTGTACTACCTGCTCATTAAAGGCCTGGGAAGTACCTTTTACTTTAAAAACAATTGTTGACCAAATTTACAACAGCATTTGGGGGCTTGGGAGTTAACTCTACCATAGTATTTTGTCCGTTGGTGTGCCTGTTGTGAGGAGCTGTGTTCAGCTGGGTTCTTGCTGGCAGTGCCATTGGAGTGATTGGAGATGGAAAGAATCCCACAGGACTGGGGATTCCTGTGGTGTTTGCAGTTTCTTTCTCAGCTGATGATCTGACCTGTGTGTTTAGTCACCTCTCTAAACTCGGACTGTCCTGCCCTTGCCATAAAAGATGAACCTCAGTGTTTTCAGATCAGGGGTGCCAGAAAGGTCATAACATGGTCAGTAAAAGCAGTGACCACCGGTCATAGATAGGGGTTGAGGTCACCACACACGAGTTTGCTGCACCGGCTGGGTGTAGGAGCTGTGTTCCCCTGTGCACACACAAGGGGGCAGGGCTGCCCTGAGCATTTCTGCTCCACTGGGGTCAGATTGGCTGGTTTTGTGGGAGGAGAAAAAAGGAGCAGAGCGAGCTTCAGCTCTTCATTCTGGTTAGAAGTCTGCTGTGCTTCAGAAGCCCAAAATAAGGCTTTATACCAGCTTCGTTGCATCATATGTGCAGTCTGAAGTGGCTTTGTATTTTCAGCTGCTTAGGGAGTGAACTCCAGGAAATGGGCAGAAATGAACTACTGAAGGCAGGTTCTGCAGCTTGAGCTGTAGTTGGAGCTAATACTGCCTTGAAAAAATCCTGAATAAGTGGCAAATAGGAGACTCCAGCACATGGGTGCTCTCTGAGGTTCCCATAGTGTAAGTTTTATTGCAGTGGAATTCAACAGCAAATAAAGTACAGTACATTTTTTGTGAGATAACTGCAGAAGCATGCAGTGGTTTCTTCTTCCCCACCTCTGAGTGTCCAGGTGCTGTTTGATGGGACTTGATGTCACCCCTATTTCTAGAATCTGGAAAGTAAACTGCAGGAGAGGTCATGCACAGGCTTGTGACAGGAACTTGCTTATGCGTGGCATGTGCATCCAGTGAAGATCAGGTTCAGCCATGGAGGCAGATCTCTGAAAGTAGGACTTTGACAGAGCTTCAGGTATCCTTTTTGCAACTTCTGTTGTGCCATTGAGCAGAGAAATACAGTTCAGTGATTGTGAATTTACCAGGATTTTTTTAATACAAATGGGGAACCAAAGCAGGTAAAAGTTACTTGTCAGCCTGACTTGTGATGAGAAAATTCATCTCCTTTCATGTGTACTATCACTGTTAGAAAATCCAGGGGGGTATCTTAAAGAAGAACTGCTATAATGAGTGGGAAGACTTCCAAAATGAGTGATGCTTGTAGCAGAGAGTTCCACTTTGCATTATCTGAAATGCAACACTAATGGGGAAAGTACCTGCACATTTATGTAACATCTGTCATCTGCTTCTTAACTGAGGTGACTGATTCTGGAAGGCAGGGGGCAGAACTTGCTTTTATACTGTGAAAGCTATAATGCTGCTGAAGCTTAAGTGCTGTCAGGCCTAGAATGTGACATTTATTTATTTATTTATTTTAAAGCCTGACTTTGGTCTACCATCTACTTATATTCTGCATGTACTTAGTAGATAATTGTTCTCATCTCTCATGCTTGCTTTAGTGTTCTCTTTGTGTCATAGCCACAAACAGAGAAACGTTTGGGGATTGTTTCCTTCAGTAAGCTTGGATTTTTCTCTGAAATGATTAATGTTTGCAACCTGAATATAGAAATAATAGACTGAACACCAGCTGGTGAGGTGATGTCCTTCAGTTACATCTCTCTTGACAAGAAGGAGACTGGTTGTATGAGTATGCTTAAAATTTCAAGCTAAATGAGCCTGTACACATGGGGCTCAGAACTGGAAAACTTTTCATGGCCACTGAAGTTAAATGTTTTTAAAAGTTACTTTAATTTAGAGCCAGTAATTCCTGCAGTAGGGTTATTTCCAGTATGGCATGGCAGAGGCTGGTAGGACTCAGCAGCAGCTCCCTGGACAGGTTTGTGGTTAGGTTAGGTTATGAAACCTCTCTCCCTTAATGAGTTTTATAGACATTTTCTCCCTTTCTGCCATTTTCTCCCTAGGTACTTGCAGCTTACCAGCTGTAGAGAGATGGGTTTAAATACTCCAAGTGGTCCTTTGTACTCCTTAAAGATAGGTTTTACCTCTTCCTTTGGAGCTGTGTAGGGACTCTGCAGTCTGCATCTTTAGGATACTTTTAAAACCTCAAATTTACAAAATCTGAGGGGAGCCTGAGATGAGATCTTAGGCACAAGTTCTTTCTGTGAGGGTGCTGAGGTGCTGGCACAGGGTGCCCAGAGAAGCGATAAATGCCCTATCCCTGGCAGTGTTCAAGGGCAGGCTGGACACAGGGGCTTGGAGCAAGGTGCTCTAGTGGAAGGTGTCCCTGCCCATGGCAGGGGACTGGAACTGGATGAGCTTTAAGGTCCCTTCCAACCCAAACCAGGCTGGGATTCTAAAACCTGATTTGGGACTTTTTCATGACATTCTAGTTTAACCAAACACTCGGTGTGCAGGGGGGTGAGGTTGCCCCCCTGGTGATGCTCTGGATTCTTTGATTTTTATTTTTTATTTTTTTTCCTCCAATACTAAGGCACTGAATCTCTTCCCTTGCTTTACCAGATGACCGAGCACGTAGGTCTCCTCGAAAGCTTCCCACTTCTTTGAAGAAGGAAGAGCGGAAGTGGGTTCCACCTAAATTCCTTCCACACAAATACGATGTCAAACTGAAAAATGAAGATAAGGTGAGTTCTCTGTTTGTATTGTTTCTGAGTATGCAGGTTTGATTAATCACTGTCATTGTGTCTGTACAGTAACAGACTGTCGACTATTTCTACATGTAATTGAGTTTTGTGCATGGTAACACCTGACAATTCCCTAGTAGCACACACTGAGTCATGGTGCTGCCAATAGCCTTAGAGGGCTTGCTGTGAACTGGTCAGGCAGTTAATGGAATTTGGTCAGTTAGACCAGCAGAGGCTGCTCTTGTTCTAACTGAGCACCTCTGAGAGTTGTAGGTAGCTGTGCTTTGGGAAGCTCCATGTAGCTGCAGCAGTGCTGGGTGCTTTCTGTCATCTGCTTGCTAATTTAACATGGAAGGCAGAGCTGACCTCAATTTAGTGAGCATCCGTCACAGAGTACAGCACCACTCACACCTCTGGTCTCAGGAAAAAAAAAAGTCAACACAAAATGAACGTTAACATGTAAAATCTTTTAAGTTAGAAGCAAGCACAGCCAGAGGAAGGTCAGAGGTGAAGCTTTGGCAAGAAATTTGCAACACTAATATATTTTACTCTTTTGGCTAACAGTCTCCTGCCAGTCTCTGTTGTGCATGTCAGTTCTGAAATTTCTCTTTGGTTTGAGCCTTCACAAGAGCTTTAAAGAGTGAGAAGTGTGTGGGCATGAAGCACTGCAATAGTCCTGCCTCCTTTCAGCCACGTGATACGTATTTATAATGTGGTTAGAAGTTAAGTGTTAACAGTCTGTCTGTTATCTCCAAGATCATCAGCAATGTACCAGCAGATAGTTTAGTCCGCACGGAGCGTCCTCCCAACAAGGAGATCCTAAGGTACTTCATCAGACATAACGCCCTCCGGGCTGGCACGTGTGAGAACGCTCCGTGGGTCGTGGAGGATGAGTTAGTGAAGAAATACGCTCTCCCCAGTAAATTTAGTGACTTCTTGCTTGACCCACATAAGGTAAGAGCTCTTAAAAGTACCTCCTTTGCTTTCTCACCCTTTCCCCACTGTTAGACAGTCTTGGCGGAGACTTCATGTGGCAGTTGGGTAAGCTCCAAAGCTTACATCAGCTTAGCGAGCTGCAGAGCAGGAAGGTCCACTCTCGCAGGCTGACCCTTTGAGAGGTGACACAGCTGAAGGTGGAACTTTCTTTTCTTGGCTCCCCTCCAGTATAAGTTTTAGGTCTAATATTTGTAAATTTGTCATTATGATTCGTATTGATGCTGGATGCTTTTGGCTGAGGTAATTGTCTTTAGCAAAGAATTCAAAACAATTTTTGTGGAATGAAGTTAATGCAGACACCGGATTTGATGATTGTGCGGTCTTCAGTAAAAACTTCTCTGGTAGCTAATGAGGGCTCTTAAACAAAGCCTTCAAGAGTGACCGTCCCTGAGTAAGAAAATCTAAGTGTTCCTATGGCAGTCCTAACTTGATCGCGTTTCTGTATGTCTGTTCTGAAACAGCCTTTTGCTGTGCTTATTACAGTGGGGGTGTTTTACTGCTAAGGAATCTCAGATTTTTAGCCTGTAAAGGTTATATCCGTGTGTTTTATTTTTTGCCTCTTGAAATATGTTAGTATTCTGGGTGCATTCTGAAACTGAAATTGAGATGCTGAGGGAGTTCTGAAGTCGGTCTCTTTGGCTCTGGGTTAAACTGCTCTGTGCTAAAAGTGCCCTGTCAAGTAGGTGATCTCAGCAGCTTAAAACCAGTCACTGTTCAGTTGCATTGCTTCAGAACAGAATCCTTCCCCAGAACCAAATCCTGCCCCCCCCCCCCCCCCCCCTTCATTCTGGGTGCTTTCAGGCAGTTCAGAAACCAGCCTCTGAACCCCTGGCTCCCATAGATGCTCCTTTGGTTTTCCTCTGGGCAGTGAGCAGGGTGGGATCCAGGACTGAACCCCCCTGTGGTTCATGAAGAAGTCTCTCATCAGAGGACTTGTTTCTGCAATGAATGGCAGCATTTTCCAGGCAAACCCCTCCCCACAACTTGTTCAGGTTTTCTGTAATGTAGTTGGGAATGTTTAAAAATTCTTCGTAGTGTTTCAGTTTCTAAAGTTAAATGTGAGCTTTCCAGAGTGAGCTGATGACTCCCAAACCAACGTAGTGACTGCAGTGCAGAATGTTGAAAGCTATTGCAGAAGCCTGTTACCCTTCATGTGCTGAGTACACCCTGTTCATTGGAAAAGTACATGAAAAGTGAAAATAGGCAAAAGTAGTTGACAGGAAAGGATACTTTTAGTTATCTTTAAATGTTAATATAAATGAATTCTTTCTTTTAGTATATGACTCTCAACCCATCAACCAAGAGGAAGAGCTCTCGATCACCTGACAGAAAGCCTTCTAAGAAGTCCAAAGCTGATGGATCATCCCTGGGCCAGCCACTGAGTCCTACTCTGTGGTGCCATGTGCATTTGGAGAAATCTATTATTGGCTCTCCACTGAAGGTGAAAAACTCTAAGAATTCAAAATCTCCTAAAGAGGAGCTGGAAGAAGTGATGAAAATTGTGTCACCGGCTAAACTTGGTTCTAACTTTCACATTCCAAAGAGGAGCCGACTGGGAAAGGGCAGCAACAAATCCTTGGACAAAAAGCAAAGAGGCAAAAGGGTTCTGAATGGGCAGAAGTCATCAGGGAAATCAAAGTCTCCAAGGAAAGGCTTGAAGACCCCTAAGATGAAAATGAAACAAATGACACTACTGGACATGGCTAAAGGTACCACTAAGGTGTCCAGGGCTCCCAGGAATTCAGGAGGCACCCCTAGATCTTCCAGCAAACCGCAGAAACATCTGCCTCCTGCAGCACTCCATCTTATTGCCTATTACAAAGAAAACAAAGACCGGGAAGACAAAAAAAGTGCTCTTTCTTGCATCATCTCCAAAACAGCTCGGTTACTCTCCAATGAGGATCGTGCCCGTCTTCCGGAGGACTTGCGAGGCTTAGTACAGAAACGCTATGAGCTTCTAGAGCACAGGAAGAAATGGGCCACCATGACCGAGGAGCAGCGAAAGGAGTACATGAAGAAGAAAAGGGAAAAGCTGAAAGAGAAGCTGAAGGAGAGAGCAAAGGAGAGAAAGGAGAAGGAGATGAAGGAAAAACTGGAAAAACAGAAAAGATACGAGGACCAAGATCTGAAAGGGAAGAGCTTGCCTACTTTTAAACTGGTTGATACTCCAGAAGGACTTCCTAATACGCTCTTTGGGGACGTTGCCATGGTAGTAGAGTTCCTGAGCTGTTACTCAGGATTATTGATGCCGGATGCTCAATATCCCATCACAGCGGTTTCCCTGATGGAAGCGCTTTGTGCAGAAAAGGGAGGCTTCCTGTATTTGAACCGAGTACTGGTCATTCTCTTGCAGACCCTGCTGCAGGATGAAATTGCTGAAGATTATGCTGAGCTGGGAATGAAGCTTTCTGAAATACCACTGACTTTGCACTCTGCTTCGGAGTTGGTTCGCTTATGCCTGCGCAAGTCAGATGTGCAAGAGGAAAGTGAGGTCTCGGATAACATAGATGAAAGCAAGGATTCAGCAGCTTTTGAAGATAATGAAGTACAGGATGAGTTTCTGGAGAAACTGGAGACATCTGAGTTCTTTGAGCTGACTCCTGAAGAGAAATTACAGATACTTGGAGCCCTGTGCCACCGGATTCTAATGACATACTCGGTGCAGGACCACGTGGAGGCCAAGCAGCAGACATCGGCTGAGCTGTGGAAGGAGCGCCTTGCTATCCTGAAGGAGGAAAATGACAAGAAGAGAGCAGAAAAACAGAAGCGAAAAGAAATGGTGGCCAAGAACAAGGAGAATGGGAAAGATGAGAACATGATGGGAAGAAATGAAAAGAAAAAAAATGAGATGATGAAAATAGAGCACAGGGTTGAAATAGAAGCTGATGATATGATCAGTGCTGTGAAGAGCAGGCGCCTTCTTGCCATCCAAGCCAAGAAAGAGAGGGAGCAACAAGAAATACAAATGAGAGGTAAGAAAAATACCAGGAGATTAGAGCACTTGTGTGTTGTGGAGTAGAGGTGAATAAGTTAATGGCAAAATCGATAGCCTGTTCTCAAAAGTATTACCTGCTTTTAAGGGATTTCCTCATTGGAGAATTGTGATTCAGCTGCTGTGGTTCCTATTGCAGTTCAAAATTTGGAGTGTTCACAAAAAGCAGTAACTGCTTCTAGAGCAGTGTTCAGTCTCTTTCTAGTTCTGTCAGGCCCAGGAGGATTGAAGAACAGAAACCAACAATAAGTATTGGTCTACATCCAGATATTTTCTGACTTTTATGTACATAGGGGATACTTCCTGTCTAAAACCTATTTCCTGCAGCTGCTGCTGGTCATGCTGCCGTGCATTGTCAAGCTGGTGCCAGCAGCCCACCTCCCAGATAAGGACTTAGGCGCAACACATTTCAGTTTACAGTTTCTCATTTTAAGTAGTTGTGGAGTTGTACAAGCTGTCTGCTCAGACCTCTAAAACACAAGCTTCAGTGCCAGACTCCATATGCCTCTGGGGAAGTAGTGCCTTTTGCTACAGTGGAGTAAGAAGAGCGGAATACTCTGGAATTACACGTCAGGGATCTTTTTGGTTGCAGACGTGGGTACTGGACAGCCTAGCTCATCTGGGTTGTTAGTTCCCTTCTGAAACAGTCCCACATGGAGCATGATTTCTGTGCCTTGGCTGGGATCTGGGAGTGTGTTCTAGAGACCAGGAATAGGTGAATAGCGTGTAATACCCTGAGGCTTCTAAGGAAGGGCACTGGCCTCACTCTATTTACTGGCAGTAAATAGATTTTTCAGACCTTCTTTTAAGAACTGTGAGTCTCAGAAGTGCCAATAAACCGCTGAAGATCTGGGGTGCTGTCCTGCTTCTCCAGAAAAACAAAATGCCAACGAGCTACAGCCTGTAGCTGAAGGGCCGCAGCCCCAGGTTTTATAGGGTTCCACTTGCTTGACCACAAGTTCAAATTCATGATAAGATTTTACTGCAAAACTTGATACATTTTGGACATTGCTCCTTTGGATATTTCTTGTAGCTCTCACTTGATGCTTTGTGCTAGTTATATGTGAGGAAAAGCAAGATTACATTGATGGAGATAAGAATAATTTGACTTGTGGCTGAGGAAGTTTAATGCATTCTTCATTCATTTAGTTCATTCATTCACTCCACAAGGAAAACTCTGTCCCTCTGGCAGGGAAGGAAGGATTAAGCCTTTCATTATGGTTTGAATTCATCTTGCTTCCTTTCCACAAAGCAAACCCCAACATTTCAGGTATCCAGTGCTGCTTTTACCCAATAAGTAGTTGCTTCAGGCCCAGAGGTAGCCTTTTGGAGTAATGATTGTGGTTAGTGTTGGTAGGCACCAGTTAGGGCTGCAGGGTTAGCAGCTCAGGGGTAGCCTGCTCAGCACTTCAGGCCCGGGGGCTGGTGTGGCTTCAGGATGTGAAAAGTACTTGTAACCACAGTGAGAGCTGCATCAGGGTGCTCCTGCTGCTGCCCAGGCTCTCTGCAGGCTCTTTCAGTGTACTAGCTTTCACAGCACTTCAGTTACATTTGGTTTTATTAATGTTAGTGTCTCTGGGGGAAGTAGAAGGAGTTGCTGAGAAAACACCTATTGTGCAGTGGTTCTATATTCATATACATATATATGGACCAATGCACAATAGGTGTTTTGTCATCAGCTGCTCTTTACATATCTAGAGATATGTATCTCACAGTCAGAGGTTTCTTTTCCACTGCTCTGGTAGCATCTGTAACACAGGGAGCACCAACCTCTTTCTAGTTAAAACCTATCACGATTGAGGCCAGTGCTGCCTCTCTAGTCTCAGCTCAAAAAAGAGCCCCGTGTAAGAAAGCATAAGTGGGCCTTTTTTGTTCTTTCTTGACTTCAAAAGAAGTCACTATAGAACTTCCTGTTGAAATAACATCATTAATATCTGTATTTTCTTAATAGTGAAAAGTTGCTTTCATTTCTTTGTTACTGCAGCACTAACTATTCTTTGCCTTATCACCCCATGAAGCAACAGCTCCTGTACAGTCAGTTGGAGGTGAGCAAAGCTGGAAGCTTATGCAGCTAATGAAGCCTGCTAGAGCAAAGTACCAACTGAGAGTAGCTTGCCATCTCAACTGAAAGTGAGGTGCAGGGAGGAAACCACTAGTTTGATGTCTAACGTGGTGTTTGGTGTCTAGTTGGTGTCATTTTGATTGAATAGTTTTGGCATATAAATAAATATGAGTTTCTGTTCTTTCCTTGTCTCTTCTTTATTCTGGCACTTGATGATGCATGTTGCAGCTGGGTTAGATAGAAAAAAATACCTGTCTCATAGTGCCCAGGGTATCCCAGGTTGTAAGCATTGAGGAGTTTGCTGGCAGCATGGCTGGTTTTGGTTATAGTCTTGGCTCTTGAGGGGAGGGTTCTGCGGAGGAGGGAGGTGTCCCTTGTGCTAGCATCAGGCACAGCAGCAAGTCTTGAGAAGGTGTCCAGGGGAGAAATTCTTGGAGAAATCCTATTGCTTCCATCTCCTTCTAGTGGAAGGTGAGAATGGTACTTCCTGTAGTCTGGGTCTCGTGAGGTTTGTGAGACTCAGATTTAGCTGACACAAAACATTTGGTACCGTGAGAGTGACTGTTGTGCCTTATTCTGATTTCAGGACTTCAAGATAGGGAAGCAGTCATAAGGTTTAGGGAGGAGTTGGTGTTTACAGACATACTATGAGGGTGGTGAGGCACTGGCTCAGGTTGGATGGGGCTTGGAGCAACCTGCACCAGTGAAGGTGTCCCTGCCCATGGCAGGGGTTGGAACTGAATGAGCTTTAAGGTCCCTTCCAACCCAAACCATTCTAGGATTCTGTGATGTGTGTTATGCAGCTGCTTGTGTCTGGCAGGCGTAGATTCACAGGATGGTTTTACCATGCTGCAGTTAGGGTAAGTTGGTATATTGTTGGTGTGTTGTTATATAAAAGCTGATAGAGCGAGTTGGTGTAACAAATGCATGGGTATGTTTCTCAGCATGTCTCCTCTTATCCGTCAGGATTGATGACAGTGGCAGGACTTCAGAGACTTACCGGGTGTTTGTTGGTCAACTGTTACCAAACCTGCCTGGATACAGAAAATGGCTGTGAGAGAGTAGGTAGTAGCCCTGGGAGAAGTCCTAGCAAGAAGCTGGCTTTCTCCCTGGCCCAGCAGCCAGTGTGCAACCTCCATACACTTGCTTTGACCTCTGAAGTCTTCATTTCTTCATTCCTTTTGGGTTTTTTAATCTGCATTTTCTCAGGACACAGGAATGTTGCCCACAGCCTTTTGCACAAGTTATGAAGGGGTGATGTCTTTGTCAGGCTGAAATCAGGCTCTGGAGAACCAGTGTGACTCAGTGGGATGTTTTGTTCCTTTTTGTCCTGGTGAAAGTACATCTATTCTTCAGGCAGGCAGAAGTGGAGAGAGACTCTTGAACCATCATGAGAGCTGTAAATCCTGCTGACCTTAGAGTTCCTTCTCTTGGCAGAAGCTTGCTCCTTACCTAAAGATGTGAAAGGACGTGTTTTGTTCTGTAAGACCCTGTGACCAGGCTCAGGACCCTGTGATGCCAGAATTTAGGCCACTTCCTTTCTTTTTTGTCAGCAGGTGTGGGTATTGACAGCTACTGAAATCCCAATATTGTCATGAGTTGGAAACCTAAGGTTTCTATTTTCATGTTCTTCAAATTATAGACTGAGGGAAAGCATAAGGTGTGAGGAGCTGTAATATGGTTGCTATTGCGAGACAGCCAGGTCTGGTGTTCCAGTAGGTGAGGTTGTGGGGGCAGCGGTCCCTGTAGCTGTGGCTGTAGAAGTCTGGACATCAAGAGCCAAGCTGGCCTCCGATGTGACAGCTGCACCACTGCCAACCCTTGGACTCCTTGGGCAGCCCTTGTTGTATTTTGTGCTGTAGGTAAAGATCATTGGCCCAGTTGTTACATGGGATTGTGCAGCAGTGGATGCTACTGTTGATATAGAATGAGGAATGATAACGAGCATGTTTTATCCAGACTTTCCACTTTTCTCAGTCCAGTTAATCCTTATAGCTTGACTTTAAGTCTTGATTTCTTTTTCTAGAATAGTGGGTGGAAAGCAAGATGATGGGTGAGTGCCTATGCTGAAAGAATATTAACCAAAGTCACCAATAATTTATTGGGTTTACCCCCATGGTGTGGTCAAATAAAAGAGAATATTGATGTCTGGATACAGTAGAAGAAAGTTACTACTTCTCTGTACTAATTCCAACAGTGAGGATGGAGAGAGAAGCAGAGGAAGAAAGAATCCGGAAGCATAAAGCTGCAGCTGAGAAAACGTTCCAGGATGGGATTGCCAAAGCGAAGCTGGTGATGCGCAGGACCCCGGTGGGCACTGATCGCAATCATAACAGGTGGGAAAGGAGAAGATCCCCAGCTGCCAGGTCTGCCCTCTGTGACAGGAGCCCCCGTGGTTGATAAGGGTGTTGAGAACTCCCTGTGTATAGAACCATGCAGGAGAGCAGAAGGGACAGCTTTGTGTATATGGGGTGTAACAGCCTTCACTGGATTGCACTGGCAGCTTGTTGAGGCCTTCCTGTGGGGGTCAGGGTCCACCTAGTGGAGCTCTGGCTTGCTTGCACTAAAAGGGGTGTGACAGGCAGGATTCTGCCCCTCTGCTTCACTCTGGTGAGACCCCCGTGCAGTCGTGATAGAGCTCAAGAGAGCATGTGTGGGACAACAGCACAAGAGGGACGTGGAGCTGTTGGAGTGAGTCCAGAGGAGGCCACGGAGATGCTGTGAGGGCTGGAGCAGCTCTGCTCTGGAGCCAGGCTGAGAGAGCTGGGCTGGGTCAGCCTGGAGAAGAGAAGGTACCTTAAGAGGAGACCTTAGAGCAGCTCCAGTGCCTAAAGGGGCTCCAGGAAAGCTGGAGAGGGGCTTTGGACAAGGGCCTGTAGGAACAGGCCAAGGGGAATGGCTTTAACCTGCCCGAGGGGAGACTGAGATGAGCTCTTAGGCAGAAGCTCTTCCCTGTGAGGGTGCTGAGGCGCTGGCACAGGGTGCCCAGAGAAGCTGTGGCTGCCCCATCCCTGGCAGTGTTCAAGGCCAGGTTGGACACAGGGGCTTGGAGCAAGATACTCCAGTGGAAGGTGCCCCTGCCTGTGGCAGGGGTTGGAACTGGATGAGCCTTAAGGTCCTTTCCAACCTGAACTATCCTATGATTCTGTGATTGCTCAATAACCAAATTACTATCTTGTTTTTCATGTTTATTGTGCAGGAATGCTCTTAGAATAGATTCTAATGAAAGTGTTCCATGCTTCTCAGCTGCGCTAATATAAAGATGTACATGCATCCAGTCTTTGACTCAAGTACATAGATGCTTTTCTATGCCAATAAAAGCAGATGTATGTACCTAGCCAGGAGAGGAGACAGGACATGTTAACATGTGTGTTTCCTACAGGTATTGGCTGTTTTCGGATGAGGTTCCTGGCTTGTTCATTGAGAAGGGCTGGGTACATGACAGTATAGACTACAGATTCATCCTTCCCCATCAGAAAAAAGAAGATTTTAAAAAGGACTACAGCCCAGGAGGTAAGATCAGCTTGCCTCTATGTAGGTGCTTCCTTTGTTGCTGTCAGACTGAATGGATTTGTGGATGTGAAAGAACTGTCTAGTCTGAGTGTTTTGATGGGGATACTCTTATTTAAGCCTTCTTTAAACCCTAGAAGCCTATACACAAGAGTCTGCTCATGATGCTCTGTCCTGCTGCTGCAGGTCTTGGGACTGCCCACAGTGTACCCACATAAGGGCCACGGGATACAACCACCTCTCTTAAAAGCACTGAGGTTGATGTCAGTTGTGGACTAATCCCTCTCATTTACTCTGAACCTGCTGAGTTGCAGTGTGCCAAACTTCTTTTGCAGGTGATCACTTTTGTGTTGCAGGGTGTGAGGGCATCCATCATTGTGCTAATGTCCCAGCAGTGCGAAGAGCCCCAGATTAACCTGTGAAATAGTGTCGAGCTGTAGGTATCTCCTACAAAGCGATAGCTTTGCTGATGGAGACCATTTGGGCAAACAGTCCTCTTGCACATGTCCTCTCAGCCTGCTATTCCCCTTGTACTGAATGTGCAGGTGAGATGCAGCAGGTGGCTGAAGTTCTGGTGCTCCTTCTGTAGTTGTGCGTGGAGCCTTGCAGGCAGAGCTTGGGCATGCACAAAAATTGACCTGTGGGGAGGGGAGCAACACTTTCCTGTGGAAATAGTTCTTGGTACGGAAGAGCATGCTGTAATCTGACTCCAGTGTAGTTTCAGTCCTTTCAGTCCTGCTCGCTTCTTGTTTTTGAAGCATCATAAGCTGGCGCTGAGTCCACCTGCAGTGACACTGCATGTGATGGGTGCATTGGGTTATATCAGAGCTCCAGCAGTAGTGCTTTGGGCATTGGCAGAGTAGGTGTCTACAGAAGAATGGGTCAGGACAAACCTACAGTGACAAACCTAGCTGTCTGTGGCTTGTCAAGTTGGAGGTGGTACCACTCAGTGGTCCCAGATGGGTGGAATTTCTTACGTGAACTCTTTCAGCTATAGACCAACACTGCCCCTGTATACCAGCCTGCTTCCATTTCTTACCTGCTGCCTGAGTATTTACCCAGCTACTGTGCAGGATTTCAGCATGTTCCTTTTAAAGCTTAACAAGCAAAGGCTTAAATAAGCAAAGGATAATATTCGTGTCAGGTTGTTATCTAAGATGCTCTGAAGCACAAATACATGTTGTTTATAACTCAGTTCTAAATGTATTTTGTCAGTGTATAGCTAAAAAGCAAAACCAGTTTTATGTGTCTAAAATAGCAGGAACGCTTTTCTGAATTTCATGTGTGTGCTTTTAGATGCAGTATTTTCTTTGAGATTCTGTTACAATTTTCTGTTAATGTCTATAAATGCATATACCGTGAGGTAATACTGGATTAGTTTTCCCTCCCAGACACGTAGATGCTGTGTAAAAACCCTGCCGTGGAGGTAGGTTAGTTTGTGCAGAACGCACATGGTTGCTGGGGGGAAGGAGAAGAAGCCACTCAAGTTTGTGTTTTTTCTCTTGCAGACAAGCGGAAGAGCACAGCTGCGGATGGCAGAGTGAGCAAAGTGCACAGGCCCTTGCACGCTACAGACCTGCCCACAGAGACCACTGTGCCCAAGCAGGGACAGAACTTATGGTAACACAGCTTTGGTAGCTGCCAGGGACTCACAGGGCAGAGACAAGGAAACAAGACCCATTTCTTTTGATAGACCCCACTCTATACCACCACTCTTCCAATACTCAACAGCTGGGTCACTTCAGCAGCTCCCCAGGCTGTTACTGGTATTACCACTAGTCGTGAGTGGTTAATAGGGCAGCCAGTCCCAAGAGCCAGTGGAACTGTTATAATCAATCTCATCAGTCGGAGCCAGTATGAATTAAGCTGGTAAAAGGCTATTTAGATATATTGCTTTTAAAATAGTTTCTATTCAGGAGAAGTATTAATTTAAAGAATTGTGTGCTTATTTCAGTATTGGGAAGTGAACAAAACCAAAACACCCAGAACAGAGGAGGGAAGCAGTGGCCTAGCAAAGTGTATCTGGGTTTTCTTTCATGGTTCATCTCAGCAGACTTGAATTGTGGCACATGGGGTCTTTAAGCACATGAAATTAAAGTCTTCATTGAGATCTTTGGAGACAGGCCTGTATCCTGCATGTTCTTGTACAATGTGAGACATGCAGAGCCATCCCCCAGCTCCTTGTCAGTGTCTTCACAACAGACTAGTGGTGTCCGTTTGTTCTCCTGTAGCACCTTATCAACTTGATTTTTGTTGTTAGTGGTAATTATAGCTTGGCAAAATCATTCTGCCATGTTGATAGCCTGTTACCCTTCAGTGCTTCCCAGAGCCAAGCAATAGCCACCTGTGTCTTCTAAGTGAGTCAGATCTAAACCTCTAACTTTGAGCATGGGTGATTGTGATTTGTTCCAGTAATTTGCCCTACCAGTGTCTTGTATCTTTAAAGAAAATCTCCAGTGTTAACTGTTGCTCTGTGTGCGAAGGACTGATAAGTGATGTCTCCAGGCCAGGAAATAATGACTACACCTTCATCTGCTAAACTGCTTGTGAAGGACTCTGCATTTTTCTAGATAAGTGGCTTTTCCCCAGTTTTCTACCTTTGACCCACAAAGTGGAGTTACTTGATCTTTGATAAGTACCACCAGCTCCAAAGCATAGTTTCAGTGCTGTGAGTCAGAACTACTTTGCTATCGATGTTCCAGTCCCCCCCCCCCGTCCCCCCCCTGAAACTGTCAAAGAGACTGAGATGGGTAGATGCTTTCATTCATCTAAACCATCAGTACTGAGTACTCGCTCTCTGTAGTTCTCTGCCCCTTCTCTTTCACTGCTGGCAGGCTGTAGGAGAGAGTGGTGTTTCCTGTGCACACTTTCACTCTGTCAGTATTGCCATGACAAATCTCTCCTTCCTTTCTCAGTCTAGTCATCATAGAATCACAGAATAGTTTGGGTTGGAAGGGACCTTAGGGCTCATCCAGTCCCAACCGCTGCCACGGGCAGGGACACCTTCCACTAGAGCAGCTTGCTCCAAGCCCCTGTGTCCAACCTGCCCTTGAACACTGCCAGGGATGGGGCAGGGACAGCTTCTCTGGGCACCCTGTGCCAGTGCCTCAGCACCCTCACAGGGAAGAGCTTCTGCTTAGGAGTTCATCTCAGTTTCCCCTCTGGCAGATTAAAGCCATTCCCCTGTGTCCTGTTCTTACAGGCCCTTGTCAGAAGTCCCTCTCCAGATTTCCTGTAGGCCCCCTTAAGATACTGAAAGGCCACAGTAAGGTCTCCTGGGAGCTTTTCATTCTCCATGCTGAACAACCCTGTGTACATCTTGTCACAACAGCATATATCAAGCAGTTGGGCTTTCCTAGGGTGCTAAATGGGAAGTCATAGAGAACTGTATGGACCACAGGGAAGTCCTCTCTTCTCTGCGAACTGCCTCTTGTAATACTTGATCTTCATTTAGCAGATGTGTCCCAGTAGGATGAAATATAAGGAAAACAGTAGCTTAAATTAATAGTGCATGTTGCTATGAACTGAAGTCAAGATATAGCTAAATTGGATAAGTGACACAGAATCCCTGTAACTTGTAATTCCAGGCTGAACTTGAGAAAACATAGTGTTTTACGTGACAGGGCTGACTCGCTCAGTTGGGTTGGCAACTGTCAGCAACATGCTGGGGGAGATAAGAGTGGTTACAGTGGTTGGGAGTGCTTTACAGAGCAACCAGGCATCCATCCCAGGAGCAGGAGCTCCTGGAACCAGGTCCTGTATGCTCTCAGGACGGAGTTACATTCTGTTACAAAAAGCTGCTTTCCTTTCCTTGGGGAACAGTCTTGCTTCCCAGTATCTGTTGTTCCTGGGCCTGCTTTAGGATAAGAGGGAAACTCTTCTCATGAGTCAATAATTGCCTAAGTACTATGAAACAAATTACAGAAATACTCAGCAGAGAGGTGGGGAGTGCTGCTGGAGGAGAACAGGGAAGTCTCCTAAAGAAAGAGGATTTCCTTTTGATACAGAACAAAGGGGTCAGGAAATTAAACTAGCAAATGGCAGGTTTGAAATAGAGAAGGAAGTGTCACTTCAGATCTTGCAGCTGCTACCAGGTGCTGGGGATCTCCAAGTCAGTCCCTGTTCAAAGCATCTATTGGACAAATTGCTGCAAGAGGAGCTTATTGGGGAGTGTTAAGCACAAAGGTTCTTGTCTTGGCACCCAAGGAGGTCCTCAAACCTACAGATGCTGAAATCTGTGGGGGCAGATCAAAGAAATGTTGCTGCATCCCTGCTCTGCCCTTTCTTCCCTCAGAAATAAGATGCTGAGCTGGGTGGATTTTATCTTTTTTTTTTGTCCCAGTGTCTTTGATTTCTGTCCTTTTTGGTACCTGCTGGGAAGACCTTTTAACAGTCCCAGCGTGTGCTGGCTCTTCACTGAGAGGATCATGCCTGTGTGTGGTGTTCTGCCAGGCAGGCTGGCAGTGTCAGGATGTCCATGGCTAGAGCAGTGCAGTTGGAAGATCTGTGCCAGATGCAGGCCTTCACGCCTTCAGGTGAGCGGGGGGCACAGTGGCAGCTTTTCAAAGGAAACATAACCAGTTCTGGCTACACATTCTTCTGTGCTGTCTGCGTGGCTTTCTCCTAAGCGACAGGGCAACCTAAAGCCATTTCCACAGACAAGCAGGAAGCTTCCTCAGCTGAAAGATTTATTTAAAGCTCTGGAACTGCAAAGAGCTGTTAGCTAGGTTTGCTAAGTGCCTGTCTGACAGCTGTCACCAATTACAGGTCAGCTTTTACAAAAATGCAAGTGCCAACCTAAGAGCTGTTATTTCAGGGATAGACAGTAACTACAACTCCCCTCTGAGGAAATCCAGATTCCATTTACTTCATTTTTGCCTTGGCCATTGATCCCTCCAATCTCAAGGACTCCCATGAGCACGGATGGATATGGAAGAGTCTCCTCCTTGGCTGCTCTTTGCACATTGTCCTTGTGCACCCTGAGAATCCTTGAGTCCACTAAGGTCCTTGGATACCTCCATTCCCTATGGTTTAGGTACAAGGACTTGCTGAGCTGTAACTCATGATGTTAGCATGTGCTGCATAAGTCTCGTTTCTTGTGTCCTGCTTTACCTCCTGCCATGTGTCTCTTTCCTAGTCATACGTCTAACATGGGATTGAGAGTAGCCTCACAGTGCACATAGAGTATCTTTAGCTTTACCCTTTTAATCTCTAGAGTGATGAGACTTAAAAGTTAACATCAAATTAACACTGTGAATGGTTGGATTTCACAGAAACTGCTCCTTTGCTTCTTGAGAATGGGAGCTGATAGGTTATTGATCAAGGGAGAAATAAATTCCATACTTCTGCCAAGAGTTACAGAAACAGTATCTCATGCAAGTCGTTTCTGCTTTCAGTAATTTGTCCCCCAAAAGAAGAGGGCCCAGTGTTCTGTCCTAGAAGTGCAGAGGCTGAATCATTGCTCTCATTCAGAATCATAAAAGCTTGGTTACTTCTGCCCTCTCCAGACAGATGCACCAGTCCCATTTCTAACAATGTTTGCCACTTCCACTGATGTTGTTGCTTATTAAAAATATCTCCCCATTTGAAACTTCTGGGCATGTGGTCCCTGGAAATGTCTCTTTCTGTCCTGTGGCACTTGGGGAGCTCTGTACATACTGGACTTCCCTGCAAAAGCCACAGATTGATCGCAGTATATCAGTGTGCAGGAGACTTCTTGCTCATCCTGATCAGAATGCAGTTGAATTTTGGCAACAGTGGCATCTCTGCAGAGTAACTCCCGTTGTTCTTCATCTATCAGGAATACACCATGATATGGCGGGTCCCCTCCGCAGACAGTGTGAGTTAACCATGAGTGAGTGCTGACAGACTCCATTCTCACGCCTATATTCTACAGATGGAGTTTCCCTGTTTCTGCCAACCCTCCAGAGCAGGTACTGATTCTGGGCTCCTCTAGGTGTTGTCCTCTTGATTTCTTCATTCCCTAGTCTTCGGTCTGGGTTTTAGACCTCTCTCTGTCCCTTGTAGCCTGAGAACATATAGGACTGTTCAATCTAATGTGCATACTGATCAGACTCTATGGGGTCTTGACTCTCCCAAAGGCATCTTTCCCATCACTCTAGGTTGTATTAGTAAATTCTGTGTCAGACCACATGAAGGGCACCAGTTGGCTTCCCCTCCTTCTTATCAAGAGCCACAAGTTCATAGCCCTGTTGCCTCCCATGTTTAAAATGCAAGCCCTGCCCTACTGTATCCATGCTCCTGGCCTTCTGCTGGCTGAGCCCTAGCTGGGGGTGCAGATGGTTTCTTTAGGTAGGATGGAGAGCATGGAGCTGAGTTGAGAGCCAGGAGCTGTGGCTGCACAGAGCAGCAAGGTGTCACCTCTCAAACCAACACAGGTGCCTCTTTGATACGTTTGTATTTTGCACATTGGAGTTGAAGCTGCTATAGAACAGGTCTGTCTTCCAGAAGTTCCTGCTCTCAGGGCAAATTGGGAAGACTCAAGTACCTGTTACAGATGTTCTACTCCCTGCCCTGTTTTCTTTTCAGCAGGAGCAAAGTTGTGCTAGGTCTTAGCTCCTCATGAGAGGATGATACTTGTTTTTTCACACTGGTGGCAGCCTGTGCTGTCTTTCCCCAAGCCACGTAACCCTGGAGAATCCAAGTGCCATGTGCTGACTGCTTCCAGGGTCCTTTCATTTTTACAGTAAGACAGAACAGTGCAGGGGATTCCCCCCTTAGAGTTGCAGCTGTGGGAGGAAGCTGAGAAAGCTCAGGCATGGTCATTTTGTATATTTTTCCAGCTGGATCCAGTGGTATATTGCCAGCAGCGACTCGTGTTGTTTCATCATGACCTAGGCAACCTTCTCGGCATGCCCAAGGAATAGTCCTTTGCTGGGTATCTGCAGGGCAACTCTTTTGAAGCTTGGTTCATGCTATTCCCATATCATGACTTCATGCTGAAATATGGCTTAGGCCCAATCCCAAGGTCTGCCTCAAGTGAATGGAAGCAATTTCATAGAATGGTTTGGGTTGGTTTGGTTTGATAGCAGATATTCTAGGAAATTTCTCTTTTCTTTAGCAGAAGTCCAATAGACTTAGAAACACAAGTCATTGCAGTGGTCTGTCGGAAGACCTTCCAGTGAATCTGGGAATTGCCTGTCAGATCCCATGGCTGCAACATTTGAAGTGCCTGTGGTAGGCTCTAGTAGGTGAAAGATCTAGAGCCGTTCTGTCCTGTTTCTCACAGGGGAGGGTAGTGGTGGCCAGCAGATTTGATCCCAGTGTGCAAAGTGAGGATGGAGTGTACTGAAGCAGGTGACTGGCAAGAAACTATTTTTCCTCCATTTTTAAACAATGAATCCTATGTTTTATTACAGTAATCAGTTTTCTGAGTGCAGATTGTGAAGCCATTCCCCTAGTAGGAGTCTATGAAAACTCTGAAATATTTTCTTTTCAGGTATGATATTTAGTAAGTATTTCTGCCAGAAAAATAAGCATTGTGAACACTGTTATTCCAGGAGGAGCCAGAACAACTTTCTCTAGTTGTTGCTTGGCTCATCTGAGTTTGTGCCCAAGAAGAAAATTTAGATCTGGAGTCCTCTTTGCGTCTGGTGAGGATCACATAGTGGTCCATTGCAGTTGTTTCCATAAAAGGTTGATACTGCTCCCTCACTTCCCTCTTCTAAGGAGCAATTCTCTTTTGGGAGATGTGGTCAGTCTCATTTGCTGTAAACGAGCTCTACAGCTCAGATAGGCTTTGTCCTCCACCAGGTGAGGAGGCTCTATGGCATCCTAGGGTGGAGTTGGGGGGGTGGGGGTGGGAAGAGGAAAAGAGCAGAAATTCAGGCTGTCTGAAAGTTAGCTTAAACCTACAGCCCAGCATTAAGAATTGATTGTGCTCTGGAATTGCAGAGGATGCCTCATGTAGGTAGCTGCAAAAGCTTTCCTTTCTGAGATCCAGCCAACTGCTGGATTACTGCTGCTGGCCTCAAGGACCTCCTTAGCAGGGAGGTCTAAAGCTAATGAGTGTGGGTTTCACTTACTGCATTTGAGGTTTCAAGTTAGGACAAACTTCTTAGCAACAAGGACTTCTGTACTTGTAGAGAGCATGGCCTTCACAGTCACAGATCCTCATCATGTGCTGGCATGGTATGAGTCAGGACATACCCTGTGGTAATATAGGAACTTCTTGTGTGAGCAGAAGTTAAAGGGTCTGCATAAAGAGCAATTGAATTGCTGTGCTGTGCAGTGTATGGCATGTTCATCTTCCCTGGTACTTCTGAAATGATGTTTCAGATTACTTAAACAGACTGCAACTTAGTGAATCTAACCCCTGGGGTAGATGACTGAATTCAAGTGCCAGTGTTTCAATAAATTTTACAGGGAAAAATCTAGAAAATCAGTTCTGTGTTTATTTTGATTTTATTTTTCTTACCCTGAATTTCACTACATTTGGGGACCTGGAAATGAGGCCTGTCTGAGTCAGGAAGCTTTTACGCCAGCACTACTGGAAGCATTTCACCTTGCTCCATGGGGTTGGGATATAGGTTACTTGTCATCCCTGCCTCTAATACTTGTGCACCATTTGGAAGGAGGAGTTGTCTTGCCACAGAGACACACTGGCTGATGCTGGTACATGTTCTGTCTTTCAGGTTTCTCTGTGACAATCAGAAGGATTTGGATGAGCTGCTGGATTGCCTGCACCCACAAGGAGTAAGAGAGAGCCAGCTCAAGGAGCGTTTGGAGAAAAGGTGAGCCTGCTCCTTTTTTTATTTTCTGTGTGCCTCCTCCAAGTCAAAGCATGTCCTTCTCATAGCAAGCATTTCCATTCCTGCAGCAGCATTCTGCACTTTGTCTTGATTGTGCCTGTGCTGAAGAGGGGAGGATACGGAGGATGAGAAATTGCTGGTTTTCTTGGGCAGTAACTGCAGGTTGTTGATAACCAAGGGTCTGTCAGTCTTGAAACTCCTCCTTGGAGCTGGAAACAAAGGCACAGCTTTTTCATGCAGAGCCAGAACCGCCACGTGCTTTCCACTGTCTTTCAAAGAACATTATGCACTGGTGGAGCCTGGAGATTACAGGGGATACCATTCTTGCTCCAGTACCCCCATAGCTCATGGGGCAGGAGCCTGTGTATTCAAAGGTTGGTTTTGATTTTCCAGGTACCAGGACATCACACATTCTATCCATTTGGCTCGGAAACAGAACTTGGGCCTCAAATCCTGCGATGGCAACCAGGAACTGCTGAACTACCTCCGAAGTGATCTAATTGAGGTTGCGACTCGGCTGCAGAAAGGAGGCCTGGGATATGTTGACGTGACACCAGAATATGAAGCAAAAGTGAGTGAACAGGCAAAAGTAGTACTGGGCAAGACAAGCATGAGCACTTTGTGTAGAAGGTCTTGACTCTTCTCCTCAGACAAGAAGATGAGGGCAGTTTTCTCGTGCCCTTTCTTTTTAAACACTTTATTTCAAGATTACGCAGCTGCTGGCTTGAGGCCTGTCTGGTGTAGGTGGGAGCTAGGTGTCCTGTTAACTTGTCCTGTCTCCTTCATCTAGCAGTGAACTTCTTTATGGAGCATTAGCAGACCTCTTTGTATTTGATTTTTTTTAGCTTCTGCATCAAAGCCAGCATATCTTGGTGAGAGCAGTTTTCCAGTTTGGAGGGTTTGGGGTTTTTTTTTTGTAAATTCAGACCACTTTAGCCTTGGGGTGATGATTATGTCCCAGTTCCAGGACCTAAAGGATGTTCTTTCCATAGGTATATCAGCATGAGAAAGTTAATTGTGCAGTGAACTGAAGTATGAAATCTTGGTGGGCTGGCTAGTTCAGCTGAACTCATGTGAGAATTACTGGTGCACTGAGTGTCTGTAGGAGGGGGCAGATCTGCCTGGTGTGGGTAGAGTACACACTCCCATGATTAGTGTGTGCTCCTCCTGCCAAATGATGCTGGCTTGAAATAGTGAAAGCTGTGGTGAGGCTACCTTCTGAGTCACTGTAGAGACTTCCACTTGCAGATGAGACCATAAGTGTTAAAAGGAGGGGAAGAGGTAAGTCACTAAAGGAGTGGAAGAATGGCTTAGTGCTTGGTCATCGTGGATTTGAGTTTTTGGGAAATTCTCATGTGTTTGGTGGTTTGTTTGTTTGTTTGTTTTTTCAAGGCATGTTGCTTTTTTCTGACCAGTATTATGCACGATCAGCTGTATCTGAACTCTAGCAGAAGCAGCAGCAATACACTGATTCCACAACCAAGTATGGTAGATAATGACATTGCATTAAGAATCCCATGTATCCATTTGCAGGACAGACCTACCTAAAACAAAAGGGAGAGTAACATTAGCTGTTACATGACCATATCCTCTTCCTAACAGGTATACTCACTAGAGAGCCTGAAGGATTTTGGAGAGTGTGTGATTGCACTCCAAGCTGGTGTTGTTAAGAAGTTTCTGCAAGGTTTCATGGCCCCCAAGCAGAAGAGAAGGAAGCATCAAGGAGAGGACTATGTTGCCAAGGCTGAGGAGATTGATGAAGACAAGAAAATGGCAGAAGAAGCAAAGGTATTTTTCACTTCAGGGCTTTGTTTTTGTCTTGTGATGTACCTCTTTGAGCAGGAACAGTACATCTTATCGGATACTAAATCCGGAGTGGCTTTTCCCCGCTCCAAGTTTGGAATGTAGGTGATGGGGCCAGGTGTTTCCTGTTTATTTTGAAGAGTAAAGGCATTGGCAAAATTAATATCGTACTGAAGAATTATAGTTAATTTTCTCTCTGTGAACAGGAATTTTGTGAAGTCATATCCGATATCCTTTGTGAAGTTTCTCACACAAGTTGGGTACTTTAATAAAAGCATATTATGAAGCATTTATAGAGAAAGTAACAGGAGTTGTATCCATCAGGGAGGACTCATGATCCATAAAGAGAAGTAGAGACATGCTGAGGTTTTGGGGACTGCAAGGGCGTTGGGTTAGAGTAAATCTCAGCATTATGCAGGAAGCAACGCAAGTCATCATGTGCCTGGAGACACCCACACAAGATGCCAAACTGAGGGTTGCACACAGCGTGTCTGCACACCTGGGCACACAAGCTGTATGTGGCTGCAGTAGAGAAGAGGTATTGTGGGGGTAAATATCCAGCCTTCCAAACTGAAGCTTGGATGGGGTGGAAGATTGCTGTGGAGGGTTTGGTTGGTTCCCCAGGCAGTCGAGCTGTACTAGTGTTTCATTTGAAGAGGGATGGATGCTAGTACTTGGGAGTAGCTTCTATGAACTAAGGTGAATAGGATGTTAGTGCCCTGTAGCAAGACTTTACCCACTGCCCCCTTCAATGTGCTTTGCCCCAGTTGATCACTGACTTCAGCAGAAGTAGCAAGATCAGAATTGGATCAACAGAAGCATTTAAAAGACCCAGCTTACAATACTGTTTGTCTATTGGGGTGTGGGGGTTTTGGTTTGGGTATTTTGGTTGGTTGGGTTTTTAAAGCTTCTGTCGGTGTATGCTGGACACTTGCTGGAACATCAAGTCTTTGCTATGCTGTGGCATTAACGTGTTAGCAGGGTATTCAGATAGGCACTAGAAATTTTCACACTACTCAGTTGTCCTGAAATATTTAAACTTTGCTAACTTTGCATCCTTCAGTCCTTAGTGCATGAGGAATAAAAGCCAGTGGTGCTGGAGCAGTTATTTAGGCAATGCTCTCTTTGTCAAGCTCAGAATTTTCTAGACACTTGTGATGGTACAAGCAATATTTGTCTTACTTTGTTGAGTTTTGGGGCTGGTTTGTTGGTTTGCTTGGTTTTTATTTGGGATTTTTTGTTTGTTTGTTTTGTTTTCCTTCCATTTATCTGTATTGAGCTTTTTTTTTTGCCAAAGCAGAAAAGCTTTATAGATGACTTGAAAGAGAAGCCTAGATCTTGGATACAGTTTTCCAATGAGAAAACCGGACTGTTAGGCTTTTAAAGACAAGCCTCCTGCATAGGTCAGGAATTGCAAAGTCTTCTAGAGCCAGACCTGAGCCGCGAGTCCGTAGCAGGTAAAATAAAGCATAGCTGTACTGGAGAAACACACTTAATAGACACAGACCATAGGAGTGAAATTGCAGCCCTGTGGTGTGGTTATTTTCTCATTTTCCATGTGAGAAACAAGTCATGGCTCAACAGGCCCCTGTTTGCTGACATGTCTGTACCAAGGGTTCCTGCTGGCTGAGCTCGAGGTCGCAGCGCAGCCTGGGCTTGTGGCTGTTCCTGGTGCCACTGTGCCTGTGAAAACATTCCTGCTTTAGTGGCAGCAGCACCCTGGGCTGTCCCAGAGCAGGACAGATGTGACCTCTTTGAAGCGTGACATTGCAGCACAACTGCATGGGCATGGGCAGCTGCTCCTGGTTTTCAATGGCCTTTTCGATGGTGAAGGGAAAGCCTAGAGGGGGTCAGTCCTCAGCTGCAGACCTCAAAGAGCAGCTCCACATCTGCCTGGGATACTGGGGGAGAACCTTTCTAGCTGGAGGTTTGTCTGCCTTTACCCAAGGTGGTTTCTGTCACTGAAGTTGAAATGTGACTGAGGACTTCTCCTTTGGGATTTTTGTGGGGTATTTTTTGTTTTCCCTGCTGGATTACCCCTCTCCAGACAGGAGGGTATTTAAGTAACTCAGTCTCCTGTTTGCCTAGTTGGCAGTCTGAACTCCCTTGATAATGGTACTGCTAAAATGCCACAGTCTCATGATGCTTGGGAAGCAAGACTAAAAATCTGCTAAATTCCACAGGCTTGGGGAGAAAAATCTAAGCAAAACTTGCCAACAGCTTGTGCAGATTTATCTTGGCCCAGCAGTTACCCAGTATATTAACAGCAAAACCCAGGAACAGTTACTTGGAAAATCAATTGCACAGTATGTGAAGCACCTCAACAATGTTCTGCAAATAGCTCAGGGCTGTGTGATCTGCCGCAGGAGGCTGTGCAGGTTTCCGTTTGTCTTGAATGTCTCGGGCTCCAGGTTCCACACTAGCAATGGCAGCAAGGATGTTGGCATTTTATAACAGTTTGTGTGTTTTTCCAAGCATCTAATATATGCTGTGCTTCCTCAAATTCAGTCAGAGGAGAATGTGCAACTCTGCAAAAACCCTGGGTTTTGTTTGGCTCCCAAACTGCTGTCAGCTGCAGAGTTTAGATTTTCCCATCTGACACTTCGCTGTTTGTTTTTTTCACTCTCGTGGGGTAGAAGAACATTAACTTGAGTCCTGTTATGTCCCTGTCATGTCTAGGCTATCACGTCATTGTTGTAAAGCAAAGGATTAACGTTGGAGTGAAACATGCGGTGGCCCTTGATCTCTGTTCTGGTGCATTTCTGATTTACCACAGTGTTGTTTCTAAACTTCAGAGTTGAGTGTGAGATGCCACAAGTGACTTGAGATATGCAGGCTCCAACAGTTGCCTTGGTACCAACCTCAGGTTTAATGCTTTCATCCCATCTTGCAGCTAATTCTGGAGTTTCACATGCTCCAAACTCATCTTGTCTCAGGACAGTGGCTGATTTCCTGTCTTGAGCTCCACGTGCTCTGCTTGACAAACCTGATGCCCAGCGTGCAGGACCAGGCCTGTGGTGGGTCTTGCTGCTGTTCTGGATTACCTCTGCAGTACCCACGGGAGGGCAGCACAGGCTGCTCCACTCCACCATGCTGAGCTGTGCTGCCAGCTGTCTCCTAACTTCCATCCAGCATTTTACAGTGCTAGATTTCTGCCTTTTATTTTCTTAGCCTAATGATTATTTGGGTTAGACTTTCAAAGCAAGAATTCACTGGAGTTCACGTAGGTTGTTTCAGCCTGGCCGTGAAATGCGAAAGGGCTCTACTGTTACGAACAAGCTGTCCCATCCAGTGAGGCTGGTTATGAATAAACCACAAATAGGACTGCTGAGGCTGTATAGAAGGAAAGAAACAGAGTTGTGCTTTGGTTATTAAGGGCCCCAGCTAAAGGATATAAAAATATCTTCAGACTGTAGCGAGCTATGTCTGTGTGCTTC
Source organism: Pezoporus occidentalis (assembly GCF_034315485.1). Lineage (NCBI taxonomy): Eukaryota > Metazoa > Chordata > Aves > Psittaciformes > Psittacidae > Pezoporus > Pezoporus occidentalis. The sequence goes on from NW_026915495.1 coordinate 203,040, forward strand.
ATTGTAAGTTGTTAGGTCTGTCTGCAGGTTGCTTCAGCCATGGAGAAGTGGAAGACAGCAATCCGTGAGGCCCAGACCTTCTCCCGTATGCACGTGCTGCTCGGGATGCTGGATGCCTGTATCAAGTGGGATATGTCAGCAGAGAATGCCAGATGCAAAGTGTGTCGCAAGAAAGGTAATGCATTCCTGCCCCACGCCTGTGTAACAGTTGGACGCTGTCACCTCTCCATGCCCTGCTTAGGCAACATGCCCTTGTAGTTTGTCAGTGTCTTTGGCAGTATTTTGAGTTTTGAACATCAGGATTTACAGTCAGAAGCATTGATCTTACAGAATTATTTGACCCTGACTCCAATAAACTGTTCTTACGAAACCAGTACACAGTCTTGCAGAACATTGCAGAGCTGCTGTCCCATGGGTACTTGGGGTACTTGGGCACAAGTCATCAATAATCCTCCTGGAAGCACTTGTGCCACTGTCCATTTCCTGGTTTTGTTTTTGAGTTGGAATGGTCTTTGGGTCTCTGAGACTTTTCAGTTAATCCCATCTCTTACAGAAGGAATGAACAAGGAGAGGCTGGGAAGGATGTTATCCTTTGGGAGAGAGTGAGGTGGGATGATGCTACTTTGAGGCTAGGGTGGGAGCAGAATTGCTGATGGGCTGGAAGCCTTATCAGCTGGGGAAGTAACCAAGTAAGTGACAAGGGTCTGCTTTCTCTGTACACACTATAGTGTGGAGGGCTTCAGAGTCTTGCAGGTGGAGGGGAGAGTCGAAGGGGTGTCACCAGCAAGAGTGCTAGTATTTGTTCTGCCCTAACCTCTCCTTTTGGATGGAAGCCTGGAGAAAAGAACTTGGTAGTACATTCTGCCTCATCATGTGCTTTTTGTCTCACTTTCTATTTGCTGAAACACTAGTGGGAAATGAGGGCAGGCAGGAATGCTGGACCACTTGTGCTTACCAAAAGGCTGTGCCATCCACCTCCTCAAAGAAATAATGGCTGTATCGGTGCAACGTCCTTCATCGTGGAGCCTCAGGGATATTCCAAACCAATGCAAAAACTGCCCAATCTGCTGTTGAGAGGGGATTCTGGGCAGATGTAAGGAGGGGGCTTACCTGAGTCTAACAGATCATAGTTTCACAGAACTTAAGAGCTGGGATGTTAGAGAAAAGAGAAGTTCTGGCATGCTCTCTGTACTTTCTTTTTTTTCTTCTTCAGTAAATGAAATAGCTGGCTCAGGACTGTCTCCCTGTTTTCATGCATTAGTGAGAAGCACAGAGAGGCTAGTTCTGCTGCATACTGATTTTCTTTGTGGGCTTGCTGCCTTAATTTGAAAGAAGATGCTGTGCAGGTTAACCAGATTGAGGGTACAATAAGAATACCTGCAATTATAAGTTTCTGCTGGGCTCTTGGGCACATCAGCAGCAAATTTCTCTTTCCCTGTGTTTGCCTTGAGATCTAGCCTGAGTGGAACCTATTTGGCAGGTTTCTACCTCTGCCTCAGCTGAAAGCTTTGCAGGGCAAGGGACTCTGCATTGTTTTGTTTTTCAGTGCTGCTGGTTTCCACTGCAGTGGTGGAACCAAGAAGGAAGGGGCCCTGCCATCAACGGGTACTCTGCATCTTTGTCCTAACCTCCAGCATTGTGGCAGCTTCTGTTCTTCAGGCTGAGGAAGGCTGCCATACTAGTTACAAGTGTGTTGCACTCTCCTAGGTGAGGATGACAAGCTGATCCTTTGTGATGAGTGTAACAAAGCCTTCCACCTGTTCTGCCTGAGACCAGCACTCTATGAGATCCCAGATGGCGAGTGGCAGTGCCCAGCATGCCAGCCTTCCACTGCCCGGCGCAGCTTGCGGGGCCGGTGAGTACCTCCCTCTTCACTTTGCCTTCTCACCCATGCTCAGTTCTAGCCGTGCTTCCACAGCAAGACCAAACCAGTGTGAAGCAGAGCCCCTTTAACAGGTTCTTGGTAGCCTGGTTAACTCCCTGGCACTGGAACAGTAGGAAAGCCATTTTTCCAGGCTGTAAGTTCAGCACACCTGTGTTGTACTGACCCATGACAACTCAGGAGTTTTAATAAATAACTTGCATTTGGCAGGGCCTTGCACTAATCATCGACTGAGATCAGGTGTGCTGAGGGCTGTTGTTTCTTCAACTGAACAACTAGCTGGGTGGCTTTTTCATGGAGGGCAGTTGGTAGTGCTGCAGCAGTGTGGTCCAGTGGGCTGAGTTCTATTGTGCTCTTGTCAAGTTAGAGCACACATTACTCCAGGCTACAGCTCAGCCCCTACTGTGCTGCTGAAAATCAGTCTACATGGTTTTCTGGACCTGGTAAAGCTTAACAAGGCAGGAACTTTGTAGGGCTACAGAGAGAACATGATTTGAGGAGGATTCAAAGTTCTATGCAGCAGAAATTAGTAGTTTCTTCTTGAGAGCAAGGTGGTAAATTAGTTTTTGAATTGCACGCTGGAAATTCAATGTATGCAAGATGTATTTTTCTGTTCACAATATATGTCCTCTGCTGACTGTGACTGTGCTGCACCTACCTGCTTGTCAGGCTATCGAATGGCACCTGAAACAGAAGCAGCCAACAGATCTCCCTTCCAGAGTGGCAGCACAATAAGAGGTTTACTGCCTTGGAGCATGCAGGTGGTGTATGACAAGTATTACTTACTCCCTGGGCACAATTTAAGGGTTCATCAGGCTTGTACAAAAATGACACGGCTGCAATGCAGCTGTTCTAGCCTGAGATCATCATCACTTTGATGTGGCAGTCATCTGCAAGCTGCCTCCTGGACAAGAGCCATCAGGAGGGGTATCACCTGCCTGGTTACCTGCTTGCTGCTATTGTCTTCCTACCTGAGGCAGGAAAACAATGTTGCCCTGGGAGTGCTTTTGCCCCCCTGTACTGTGGGAGCGTATTCTTACTCCTTTTACTGCTCAAGATCCTCTTTCTCCAGAGGATTGAGACTCCCACAACAGCTTTGCCTTTGTCCCCTTTTGCCTAAGCGTGCTGGTTGGTTTGTTTTCCTGTTTTTGTAATGGCTTGACTGCTTTAACAGACATCTGTGAGAACTCAGACCTGTCTTGGGCAGGGAGACTCTGTGGTTTCTGAAACCAGCACACAAGAAGCCTGACACTCTGCTCACTGATAAATACAAGCTTGGCTGTGAATATTACTGAGCAAGGGCTGTTTCATGTAGTGCACATGCAAGTGGCATGACAGGGGAAGGAATAAAATGGAAAATATTGCAGCAGAAACCAAAAAGCCCTGCTCTTGAAACTCCTTGGGCCTGGCCTGGAGACCTGGGCAGGACATCCTCTCAGGGAGGAGTAATTGCACAGGAATTGCAATCTTAAAATCCATTATTAAGGTGCCTAAACCAGCAAAAAATATTTAGCTTCAGCTGTTGGGGATTTTCAGCCCAGATGTTCAGACAACAGTGTGGGAAGTGTCCTTTTAGCTGTAGCTGCAACTTGCTACTTTCTGAAACAGCTGCTTCAGTGTCGGGCTGGTGGTTATTTGCTGTCAGGGTGGACAGCAAGTCTCTGCCTGTGAGCACACAGCAGAGAGGGCCCAAAGCCTCTGGTGCCCACACTGTGGTACAACAAATATGTTTATGTGCCTTACTGTAGGAGCTATGCAGAGGATTCTGCTGAAGATGAAGGTGAGGAAGGTGAGGACGTATCAGAGGAAGCTGAGGATGCTGAGGAGGAAGAGGAGGAGGAAGAAGATTATGAAGTTGCTGGCCTGAAATGTAAGGCTTTGACTGTGCAGGAAAGAAACAGAAAATATTAAGACTCTGCCTTCAGTATCAGAAGTATTAATCCTATTTGGAACTTGTGCTTTTCCTCACACTGAATAGGGTCTTGCTTGTAAGTGGTGGGAGATGTCACGGGGGGAGGCTGTGGTGGTGCTGTGCATTACCTGAGGAGCTGGAGGGAACCCTTGTCCCTTATGATAAGGGTCAGTGTTAGCAGAAATGGAAGCTGTGTTGAGCTCTCACTCGCCACCCTGGGGACGCTGCCCAGACCATGAAGAGCGCTGCAAGGGCAGTGGAGGCTGCAGCATCATCAGTTACTGGCGTTGGCAGCCTCTGCTCCTACAGAGTTGGCTGGTAAACTGGATGCTGTCAGTAGGTGCTTATGGAGCTTTAATCACAACCCTTCCTCCTTGTTTTTTCCCCTCTCACCAGCTCATAACCTCTTAAGTGTGGGATTCCTAGTGATTTGGCAAGGAGGCATTTTCAAATAGCAAGACTAGCGCTTCCTCTGCCTGTTCCTGTGGGAAGGCACAGTACTTGAGGTGTGGTGTGGCCTGAAGCACCAGCACCCTTTGATTGCACACAGACAGCAGTCAGGGTGCACAACTAGCACATTCCTGGGCAGCTGAGTAGAATAAAAGATGATTTTTCTAGACTCCTCACTGACTGCTTCTCCAGTTCACCACTTTTTAGTAAGTGGTGAAATAAGACCACTTTGACTTGGTCTTATTTGGACAACGTGATGCGGTGAAAAGATCAATCTTGGAGTGGCACAGTGCCAGCCTGTGCTTTGTCAAAACGCCCTTGACTGACGTAAAATTAACTTCAGATTGATTTAACCAGGGCAGATGGTGTAACCTGCAGACTGGGACCCAAAAGATTATCCCCATGTTCTTCCGAGGGTTTTCCATTCAGGTCTATCTGTCTTGATTCATTTGCTTTATTCTGGTTTCAGGGATTTTCACTGATTCCCTGGCTACATTCACTGCTTGTTGTTCTGTGGTGTATCCATGTCCACACTTGGAGCGTATTCAGCCTGTGTTGCAAGGCCAAGTCAGGAGCTGAGCCAAGGTTTCCAAACAATAGCAAAGAGGGTTACAGTCACTAAAAATAAAGTGCTAAATGCAAAGTTTTAAAGAGCATTAACATGGAAAGGTCACGGTGGAAAACTTTTGTTTTAATAGAGAAGTCCCATTAATCCCCGTGGCGTTTATCCTGAGCGATAGAACCTAGAATGCTGGATTGCCAGACATTTAACACGTGCTGCACGCTTGACACACAAGCAGAGTGACAACAGGCAGACGTCCCACAGCTCTGACACGCTGCTCGTGCAGGGGGCCTGGCAAGATGATTTATGGGTCAGGGCTGGATTAGGGGCTGCACATCAAGTGCTGCAGCGTGCTGGATACAGCTTGCTTAGGCCATAGGGACCAGGTGGAAGGAGCTTAGCTGGGGAAGCTGACCAACGCATTCCCCTGCTACAAAGGGGTCATGGGGGAAACTTAAGACAAGGGAGTGCACCAGCACGCTTGCATTTCCATCATTGTGAAGCTCTGACAGGCCAACTAACAAACGGGCAAGTGCTCTTCTGTGGGATGTAATGCAGCAGTTTTGGGGTATAAAATCCCATTGTGGCCCACTTGCAGTGTGGAGCAGCTCCCTGCTGCAGTGACTCAACAGTCCTCCTGTGTGCAGTTCAGTTTTCACGGGAGCTCAGCAACTGGCTTGTCCCACTGTGTGGGCCACTTGTAAATGCTTGGAAAAGCACCCAGCCCTGAAACAGCGAGGAGCAGGGGGACAGCAGGAAACCAGAGAAACCCCAAGTTTGTGCTCCCAGTGGTTTCAGAAGGGATGTTGCAGTTTTATGTGGGACAACTGCCTCTCCTCCATTCCTTGCTTTGTCTCACTCAGCACTTGTTCCATGGACAGAGGGGCTGTTGCAGCCCGGGGCTTCGCCTCTGGCAGAGATGCTGGAAGCTCCCTGGTCGTGCCTGGGGCTGGAGGATCTGGCCAGTCGGCTGGTGTGCATGACCACCCTTGAGCAGGATGCTGATGCCAGATAGCAGTGGCCTCTTTTTGGACTGGAGGTGATTACCCATACATCTCATCTGGAGAGGGTATCAAGAGCACAGCTTACAGCAGCATGTGCCACGTGAGGACTGGAGCTGAGTCCAGTGCAGCCATCCAGGGGTTCACCAGCTTCCCTGCCCTGGGAGCAGGGCTCTGCCTGGCATGTAGCCAGGCAAAGGGCTTGTGGTCTTGCTTCCAGGTTAACCTGTTCCTCTAAGGCCATGGTTTGTATGTTTCAGTGAGACCCAGAAGGGCAGCCCGGGGCAAGCAGAGCGCAGCCATGTACTCCTCGAGGCAGGGAAGGCACCAAAGGAAGAAGCAGTCTCTGCACCCTGCCAGGGGACCGCGGCAGCGGGCGGCACCTGTCAACGGCGCAGACATTGATGAGCTGGTAAGAGCCAGGCTGCTCCCATCACAAGTTATAAACAAAGCAGGTGTCATGCTTCCTCCCCTTCCCAAAGAAATGCCCTGAATCCTACCGTGACGGGGAGGGCTGACAAGGGATGCACATCCCTAAGGGCCCGGTGCAAACAGAGCGCAGCTATGCCAGGCATCCTTCCCCAGCCGTTTTCATACATTGTCCCCTTGAGTAGCAGGCAGCCTGCAGCTTGTTAAAGGGTTTTAAATAGTATCCAAATGTCTCTGCAGAGAGGTGGGGGTCCTGGCTAGGCAGAGAATGCCAGCAATGCTGGACCCTTGCTCCGCAGCCTTGGCCATTTTCTTACAGTTGTTGTCTGTATGGTCACTCCCTGACCTCCAGGACATAATTTGGCTGGTTTAGGTTTCACTTGACATTTAAAGAATAAAACTTGTCTGCTCCTGAACAGAGCAGTGCTCTTGTGTGTGCGCTGGGTGGGGTGGAGCTGCAGTGTGCTGTGCTGGTTGTCCTGGGGAGGGACTCTGCAGGGGATACGTGAGGATATGCAAGCCCCACAGGCCATGTTGTGAGCCTCTGTTAGATCTGCCATCTGTTCACTCACCAGAACTAGTAGTGCTGGTGTGTCCTGACACTCTTCTGGAGTGGTTTTGATGGTCTTTGGTCTCACTGCTTCACGCTGTGTGTGGGTGGCCTCGCTGCTGGATCTGCAGTGTCATTTTAGCTGCTCTGTGCTACAGATTTGAGGGCAACCAAACAGGCAAGCCCAGCATGGGCTGCCACAGCCAGCTTAGAGGGATGTTCAAGTGGGGAAAATCTTACTTGTTCAGCTGACAGAACACTTAACTTGGGGAAGAGGACTCTGTTGGGGCTCTAGCACTTAACTGTTTGTCCTGGGAAGAGACTGAAGCTGGGTCAGGAATAGTGCCCTGTGTGTGGAGCCTTCCCATCATCTGACGTGCCCTAAGCAGCAGTGCCTGGCAAGCTGTGTGCCTGAAGCCAAGGGGGGATGTCCCTGTGCTGGTGGCTGACTCAGGCAGATGACCTTGTGTTCAGGCTGTGCCAGTGTTGGAGGCATCAGCTGCTCTTTGGTATTTAAAGCGCATGGTTGGGTCTGCAGTGTCACTACAGCAGCACAAGTGCTTTTCTTCTGCATCTCGCGCTGTCCCCAAGGGGCTTGGAGGAGGCAGGGGGGGAATTCATGCTCTCCATTTGCTGTCATTTATTCTTTGGCTGGTTGTTTTGACCATGTTGTCTTTGAACCTGTCTTGAAAACGCTTTGCTGCCCCTGAAGAAAGACAGGCTGCTGGTGAGTTATTCCCACCAGAATTTCTGGATGGGGCTCCCGTTCTGTACCTCAGGTTGCCACTGCATGTCTTGGCTGTTGCCATCAAAGGTCCTGCAGCAGAGCTTTTTGCCTCTTGATTACTGTGGAAGATGGTTGTGTTTTAAAGACTTGAACTCTGCCTCTGCAGCAGTACTACTGTCCCCAACCCTTGAGACACTAGCTCGTAAGTGAGGGGATTGAAAAGGAAACTGCTAAAAAACAGCGCAAAACCGCTGAACACTAAAGCCTGCAGCGGTTTCCTTCTTTTAACAGCATCCTTTGTGTGGGCAGGTCCTTCAAACAAGGAAGACGGCACGTCGCCAGAGCCTCGAGTTGCAGAAGTGTGAGGAAATACTCAGCAAGCTGATCAAGTACCGCTTTAGCTGGCCCTTCAGGTGAGGGCGGGTGGCCCCCTGCATAGGCACAGGGCTGCTGCAGGCAGGGGAGGTTTCTGACAGAGCCTGACAGGTCCTGACAGATCCTCTTGTGGGCTACGAGACTGGGGATTCAAAAACAAGTTATGGGTGGGGAAAAAAGGGAGTGAAGCTGCTGCAGAAGAAACCCCTTTGCTCTCTCAGCCCTGTGCTGGACTGAAGAAGGGAAGAGCTTCTGAGGTGGTGTAGCAGAGGGTGGTTCACTGTGGGCCAAAGAGGGGAGGCTGTCTGCAGCCCCTGGGGTGTGCAGGGCAGACAGAGAAGGTGGCCGTCCCTGCCACGTGCCCGTCCCTGTGCCCAGACCAGCTGCCGGGGCAGCAGGACATGCTGCTGTCCTTCCTCTCATCACACCGTATGACTGACATGTCGAGCACTGTCAAGATGCTGCCTGGGCTTGTTAGGGCATGGCAGGTTGTGGGTCAGGGCTGCTGCCCAAATGAAGGGGATGGGGTGGTTGTGGTTCTCCTCAACAGCCTGCACTGCTTGTGGCCGGGGCCGTCATTGTCCTCCTATCGTTGTGGCTCTTCATTCGGCAGGGAGCCAGTGACCACAGAGGAAGCTGAAGATTACTTTGAGGTCATCAGCAACCCTATGGACTTCCAAACTATACAGAGCAAGTGCTCTTGTGGCAATTACCGCTCGGTGCAGGAGTTTCTCTCTGACATCAAGCAGGTGTTCTCCAATGCCGAGTGCTACAACCAGAACGGGAGTCACGTACTATCCTGCCTGGAGAAGACGGAACAGTGTTTGATTGACATGGTGCACAAGCACTTGCCTGGCCACACGTATGCACGCAGGAAACGCAGGAAGCTCTCTGCCAGGTGCCAGGGACTGGAGGAGCAGGAAGGGGACAGTGAGTCAGAGCCCCTTGAACATTCCCGGGGGCGGAAAAGGAAGAAATGAGGGATGGGGAGACATGGGGGAGAGCTGGAGCAGGCCTCCTGGTGCTGCCGGGCAGCAGGATGGGTTGTCTGGAGGGAGCTGGGAAGCAGCAGGCACTTCTCTATGAATCCAGCCTTTCCTTTGGCCTGTCCTAGTTTTAATTTTTCTGCAATTTCCTCACGTATTCAGTCATCTGTTGAGTGAACAGAGGTGACCGTCCTGCATCCTGCAAAATCCACAACGCTCTTGGCAAGCCTGTCCTGCAAGGAGGGGAAGGTGGGAGAGCACAGGATGGGTCTGGCCAAAGCCTGGCTGGGCGAAGGAGCATGAAGCCTTCTCCAGCTCAGGTGCTGCTAGCTTCCCTGGGATGAACTGCTTCCTCCCCTCCGTGAGCAGCTGGTGCTGGAGCGCAGTGGGACCTTCTGCCTCTGCTGCCTGTGATGTGAAACCAGCCTGGGGCTGGTGCAGGGAGGGATCATGTTGCTTCATGGAAGGACTGGGTGCCATCAGGCCAATGGGCTGCTAGTTCTTGTATGTATATATTTATATGGTGTTAATTCTGAGCCCCTAGCGAAGGGCTACATAGGGCAAGCAAGCACTTACATATATGGAGATCCGGCTTTCACCAGCATCCTAACACCACTGGCTTTGAGGTGCTCCTGCTTCTCCCCTCTCTCTTCCCGGGGAGTAATCTGTGGAGGTTGAGCGCCGCGGAGGGCGGTTCTGAGCTCAGCTCGCACACATGAAGAGGAGGCAGCTGGCTCCCCCTGAGCAGCACGCAGCCCCTGGGACGCACGAGTGCCAGAAGCATACCCAAGAGCGTGGTTTTCTGTCCCCCCCGCAGGGAGCTCCAGGGCAAGGGGGCAGCGGAAACATGTTCTGTGTAACTTTTAAAATCAATTTTCTAATTAAAAGGGGCTTGTTTCTAGCTGTGATCTTGTACAAAGAACACCTGTAAGATACTGTTGTCTTGCTTTGGCACATGTACAGTTTCTATGAAATCGTGTTTGCTTTATATTTGCCCCCCACTCTTTAAAACTCATTTTCCTACCAGTAGCTGGAGTTACATCAGGGGACTTGTTGGGGGGGGTCTCCCAGTCCCTCTGTAGCCACACTCTCACCATGTTCTGTAGTGCCACCTTCCCTCACTCGCCTTCCTCACCCTGCGCAGCGGGACCAGCCCGGTGCTGCCGGAGGCTGCTCCGTCGTGGCCTGTCCTGTGCCCAGCACTGCCTTTCTCTAAGGAAAGGATGTGTTTGTTCCTCACCTCTCCCTCTCCATCATGACAGGTTTTGATCATACAATCGGGGCTCGACCTTTTTGTTACGGAACTCTGATTTGGCCCAAACCAGACCCAGGGCTGCTCTAGACTGGTTTTGTAACAAAAGCAGAAGCAGCTGCTGCAGCTCCTGTGATTTGAGACAAAAAGAATCATCAATTAAAAAAAGCAGACTGGTTTTATGAACGTTTTACCTTTGTTTGTTGGGGTTTTGTTAACAGGCATTTGTTTATTTGTTGCAGTTCTGGGCTGTCCCCGGCTGTGGAGATCAGGCAGGTTTCCAGCCTCTTCCCTCTCAGCCTCAGCTCCCTGCCCCTCAGACTAGCACTGACATTTGTATCTCGCACATCTCCTCCAGAGGCTTGGTTTTGTCCTGGTCATAGAGATCATTTTCTGCAGGTCCTACATGGTGAAACCTTTGGAACTGTATGGTTTTTTAAACATAAATGTCGGGGGGGAGGGGGTTTCTGCCAAGGGCTGTACTTGTAATAAATTGGGAACTTAAAAATAAACATTATGTACTTGTGTTTGTAAAGCCAGTGTGCAGTGAGTCCTTTGTGGGTGCCCTGTGTTTGTGTGGGAGCATCACGGATGTCTCCCCTCTGCCTTCCCCAGAGCCCCCACCACAGGTGACGTCTCTTGCCTTCCAGAGGGAAAATGGATCCACAGAGCAAGGAGTGGAGGGCCCAGCAAGGCTGGGCCAGGTCAGCTCAGAGCTCTGAAGCACCATCTGCCAGTGCCCTGCTCTGCTTTGGTTATAGCAGCCCCTGGCTATTGCAGCCAGGTTGGGTCTTGTCCCCTGTGCAGGGCTGTGACACTGAGCTGTGCCAGGCAGAGCTGCTGTGCTGTGTGCTCCGAGCTGACCCCCTTTGTCCTCCTCAGAGGAGAGGGATGGGGCTGTGCCCTTCCTGCCACTGCACCAGGATGTGGGAGCTGGAACCCCCCTTTGGTCCCTTGTCTCCTGCAGGCTGCCAGTGACACTCGTCCTGCCACAGCGCACAGGGTGGCATCTGCTTGCTGTTCTGAAGGGAGTACACGCAGGTGATGGGTTAGTTGAAGAGTCTGGCACTGCCAGAGGGATGTGGTGGGGATGCTTCCCCTCTTCTGTTCACATGTTCTGCAACCGCAGCTCTGGGGGCTGTGGCTCGGAGCTGGGCTGTGTCCAAAGGGATGGCTCCAGCTGCTCTCCAGTCTCCTGGAGTGAGCTTCTGAGGCAGCATGGCCCAGGGAGGCAGCAAACCCAAGCTGCTGTACCCCCGTCAGCTGTGACACCAGTGCTCTGCCTGCTTTTGTGCCAGTGCTCTACCTGAAGGGAGTGATGGGTTCCTGGGTGTCTTCAGGGAGCACTGCAGCCAGGACAGAGGAAATCCCCACCCTGGGGGTGGGTTGGAGCACGGAAGGCTCTCAGTGATGGGTGGGCTTGAGAAGCTCATCCACCCTGCACTGCACAAGAGGTTTTGCTTTGCTGGGCATGCAACAAGACAGGGGCGAACCAGTGTGACTCCAGCTGGGATGTTTCCAGGCCTTGGCATGGAGACCTCTCAGCAGCATCTGCTCTGAGACCTTTTCAGACACTTGCTTTTTATAGCAGCCCCTGCATGGCACGAGTGTCCTGTGCGGGGGCCATAAATAGCTGTGCCCATCCCGGCAGCCGTGGCCCTGCGGCCAGGGGGACACTTGCCAGCCCTGTTCCCCACCGTGCCAGACCCTGGGGTCGCTGTGTTTGCAGGGAGGAGGCCATGGGGTGCAGTGGGTGAGGAGCCTGGAACCTGGCTTCCTCGTGGCTTCCTCAGGAATGTCAACCAGTTGAGACTGCGTAACTCGGGGTTTTTAGCATGTTCCCAGAGCACAGTGACATCCCTTCTGATACTCCAAACCCCAAGGGAACATCCTGCCTTGCTTAGGGATAATGGCCACAGCTCAGCAAGTGCTGTGGGGGCACCCAGTGACTGTTCCATGCTTCTTTTCCCTGTGAGAGTGCTGAGGCGCTGGCACAGGGTGCCCAGAGAAGCCGTGGCTGCCCCATCCCTGGCAGTGTTCAAGGCCAGGTTGGACACAGGGGCTTGGAGCAAGCTGCTCTAGTGGAAGGTGTCCCTGCCCGTGGCAGGGGTTGGAGCTGGAGGAGCTTTAAGGTCCCTTCAACCCAAACCACTCTGCAAGTCCATGATCCTATGCTCGGCTGCACCAGGCCCCTGGAGTGTCCTGTGCCCGCTGTCACCCAACGGCAGCCCCAGCTCAGCCCCTCCTGCCTGCACTGGGGCTGGCAGCCATGGCAGCAGTGCCTGCTCCAGGGGTGCTGAGCCCTGCTGTAGCAGCCCCCATCCTGCCAGCACTGGCTTTTTGGCTGCCTTTGGGTCTTCTCCAGGTAGGATAAAGAGGGGATGCAGGGATGATGGTGGGGACTATGGAGGAAGGCTGAGCCTCCCCAGGACAGGGCTGAAAGTGGCTGTGACAAGGGGGCAGCTGCTGTTCTAACACTGAGCCCTTCCAGGGGGCAGCCCTGCTTTGGGGCAGCCCTGTGGGACAGCTCTGTCTCCCCAGCGGGGCTGGCCATGCCCAGCACCTTGGCTGCATCCAGAGCTGGCTGGGCTGCGGGGCTGATAGCGGGTTTTGACTGGGCACCAGCAGCCCCCACTGCTGCTGATAACGGGGGCCTGTTACTGGGGTGGGCGCTCGGGAGGCAGCCGGTTACTTGGCAAGTGCCAGGGCAAGAGCAGGCTGTCCCTGCCAGGACACCCGCACACCCCGGGGCCATCGCCGAGCCAAAGGTGCCACGAGCTGGCTCAGAGCTCAGCGCCATGGGGCTCCCTGCACACAGCCTGGGGCAGGGGGGCAGCACACAGGATGTGCCCCACTCAGGGACAAGGCCCTGCAAGCCCTCCCCAGGCTCCCCCCACCCTGCACCGTGCCCGGCTGCCCGCGCTGGACTTTGGAGCCTGTCCTGCAGCCAGTATTGACTCTCCTGCCCCAGGTCATGGCCCTTGTCACTGCCCAAACAACCCCCCCTGCGCGCAGCCAGGGCAGCCCGTGAGGCTGCAGCCCCCCGCAGCACGGGTCCCTGCCCTACCTGAAGGAGGGTGGGTGCCCCCAGCCCACCCAAGGGCACGTCTGCCCCCCAGCACCCCAAACTGGGTGTGAATCCCTTGGTGTGTCCTCAGCACCGCACAGGCAGCAGGGGCTCCCAGGGGAGGTGAGGGCTTTTCTCACGTCAGTTGCTCAACTTCTCCCACTGTCCCGGCACCCCGGGTGGGGGGGGCAGATGAAAGGCGCTTCACTGCATCAGTCACGGCAGAGCAAAGCCCTGGTGCAGCACAGCAGCAGGAGAGGGGCCGCCAAACCCAACCTCTGCGCAGGGCTGGGGGGACTCTTGCACATCTCCCTTGGCTGCAGCCCTCACATGGGGCTCTGAGCTACAAGGGCTCTGTCTGGGGCAAGCACCAGGGGCTGTTGGTGCTAAGCTGGGTGCTGGACAGGAGCTCCCTTCCTGGCTTGTTGCACCCTGGGCAGGATCCAGGGGCCCCATAGTCCCTTCTTAGGGCGCAGCGCTGCTGCCGCCTGCACACTGGCTAATTAACAGGCAATTTGATGATGGCCAAGTCTGAGCATCCCCAGGGCTGCCTGTGTCCCTGCTACAGCTCCCTGCCTGCCACAGGTCCCACGCTGCCCATGTTCCTGCCCACAGCGCCTTACTTGCCATGGGGCCAGAGCAGAGCCCATCTTTACCCCTTGGCACCGGGGCAAACCAGCAGCCGAGCCCACCTCTCAGCCCGGCTGGCCCGGCAACACCAGCTGAGGCTTGAATTTCCCTCTGGACAATGGGGAAGGCAAGCGGGGATTGTAACCAGAGCAGGGGATAAATAAAGCTGCCCGTAAGTTTCCATTACCCGCACCTCCGGCTTCTGCGTGGGACATCAAAGCTGGGCCCTCTCCACACCAAAGTCCTGTGCCCCCAGCCCATCAGCCAGCTCCTGGCCTGCCATGCCCGGCATGCTGAGCTCCCCTTGCCTGGCACCAAGGGCCCGGCAGCCGATGGCACTGACACAAATCACCTACAGAGTGCAGTGTGGAAAAGATGATTCATGAGCGTGACAGCACAGGAAACCCTCCTCCTCCTCACTGGGAGGCAGGCAGCGGGCGCCACAACTGCCACGCCACGGGGGGATGGAGGCAGGTTGCCTCCAGCACCACGTTCCTGCTGGCACAGCACACACCTCCTGCCGCTGGCACGACAGCTCCCTGCCCCGCATGCACCCACACGGGGACCCGCTGGGCCGGGGCATCCCATGGGGCTGCTCCGGGCCCCCTTGAATTCCTGCAGACAGCACCAGGCTCAGTTGAAATAACACATCCAGGGTTTATTGTTTTTTCCATTCCTCGCAGCTAATGATTAAAAAAAAAAAAAAAAATCTAAAATAAATTACAGAATTAAATAAACACAGGCCGGATTATTCCCCTCCCTGCCCCGTCCCCGCTGCCCCCCCAAAGAAAGCGTTAGAAGAGTCACTGGATTTGGCAACAGCAACAACAACAAAACAATCTCTAGGAAAAAGCAGCTCCTTGTCAGGTCAAGGGGTGCCGGGGGTCCCGTGGGCCTTGCCACCCCAAACCAGTGTGTCCCACGTGCCACCAGCCCGCCTCGGCATCCCCTCGCCCCTTACCCGCGAGGCCACTTTCCGCGGCACGCCGTCCCGGGGCGGGAGCAGCCCCTGCTCTAGACATGCGTCGGGTTGTCCAGGTACGGGTCCGTCTTGGTCATGTGCAGCATGACCGTGGGGGCTTTGTAGTGGCAGTGCCCCCCACCGCAGCTCACCCCGCTGCAGGGCTTGCCCCGCGTCCTCACACCCAGCTTCCTGTTGCACAGGCTCTGCCAGGTCTGCAGCGTCTTGGAGCTCCACACCCACCCCCCGCTGGTGATGCCCACCACCAGCGACATGAAAATCTTTAGCATAAACACCGCCACGGTGGGCACTGAGGCCTCCAAGGAGCAGTTGGCGGCGCGGCGGCCAGGGAGGTGCAGGCAGCCGCGCTCCAGGGCCCTGAGGTTCCAGTAATCCATGTTCAGCCGCTCATAGAAGTAGCAGACGATGACGCAGGTGGCTGGGACGGTGTAGAGAATGGAGAAGACCCCGATCTTCACCATCAGCTTCTCCAGCTTCTCCGTGTTGGTGCCGCCCGTCTTCATGATCTTCCTGATGTGGAAGAGGGCGACGAAGCCTGTGAGGATGAAGGAGGTGCCGATGACCAGGTAGCAGGAAAGGGGGATGAGGACAAAGCCGGTCAGGGCGCTGACGTCCATGCTCCCCACATAGCACAGCCCCGTGAGCTCGTCCCCTGCCACCTTCCGCATGGTGAGGATGATGATGGTCTTCATGGCTGGGATGCCCCAGGCAGCCATGTGGAAGTAGCTGCTGTGGGCCTCTATGGCCTCATGTCCCCACTTCTTCCCAGCAGCCAGGAACCAGGTGAGGGTGAGGATGACCCACCAGAGCGAGCTGGCCATACCAAAGTAGTAGAGGATGAGGAAGACGATGGTGCAGCCCGTGCTCTCCAGCCCCTCCTGGATGATATAGAGCTCACCGTTCTCCCGGTCACAGGCGATGTTCTCGGCCCCTGCCACTGAGCGGATGATGAAGGCCACGGAGTAGACATTGTAGCACATGGAGAGGAAGATGATGGGCCTCTCGGGGTACTGGAAACGGTGGGGGTCGAGCAGGAAGGTGAGGACGGTAAAGGCGGTGGAGACGAAGCAGAGTGTGGACCAGATGGCCATCCAGATGAAGGCAAAGTCCTTGTCCTCCCGAGACCAGTAGACGTCCACCCCAGGGGTGCACCGGGGCGCGCAGGAGAGGCTCTTCTCCACATACTGGAACTTCTCGGGGTTGTCACAGGCCCCCAGACCGTTGGGGCCCCGTCCCTCGGCAGTGCCTGGTGGCCACGGCCGGGGTGCCACGGGCAGCATGCCCTGGCCCTTGTGGGGCTCGGTGGCCGAGGCATTCTCGGGGGCCTCCATGCAGAGGGCATTGGGGTCGTTCTTGGTAGGCAGCTTCCCACAGTCAAGTGACTCGGGCCAGCCGAAGTTGAACTGCTCCATGATGGGGACGCACTTGTGCCGGGCCTGCTCGCACATGGGGCGGCAGGCGGGGATGCTGGCGCTCACCTGGTCGGTGCACATGGGTGCGTAGAGCGAGCAGAGGAAGAAGCGCAGATGGACGTGGCAGCCGTACTCCACCAGCGGCGCGAACTCGTGCAGCTTCAGGGCGGCCTCGCGCTGGCTGTCGTGGCCCAGCAGGTTGGGCATGCGGGTCAGGTTGTACCCGATGCCGCGGCACATGGGGATGTCCACGGGCTGGCACCGCGCCGCCCGGCCCCGCGGCCCCTCCAGCCCCGGCAGCTCCAGCCCGCGCCCGGCCGCCGCCAGCTGCCACAGCACGGACAGGGCCAGCCGCAGCCGCAGAGCCGCCATCGCCCGGCCCCGGCCCCGGCTACAGCACCTCCATCGCCCGGCCCCACCGGCCCCGCCGCCCCGGGACGGCCGCTCGCTGCTGCCGCTGCTCCGGCTCCTGCTGCTGCGGCGGCGGCGCCGCGCCGGGGCGGCCCCCCCCGACCGCGGCCCCGGCCCCGGCCCCGCGCGCCATGCGGCGGCCCCGCCGAGCGCCCCGCGAGCCCCGGCAGCGCCCGCGGGCAGGGACCGGCCCCCCCCGCCCCGCCCCTCCGCGGGGACGCGCCCCCGGGGCGGGGACAGGGATGGACGCGCCTCGACGGGGCGGGGTCCGCGCGCGGAGCCGGGACCCCCGTAAGAGCCCGCCCCGGCACCGGGACCGGCCGCGGGGCCTGCCCGGCAGCGCGCTCCGGGACCCACAGCCACAGCGGCACCCACACCCCTTGCAGGGGCTGTATCCCCCCCTCCGCGGGGCACCCGCGGGTGAGCACCCCAGCACGGTCCTCTCGGGGTCGCCTCTCCCCTACCTGCATCTTCTCCACCTTCCCCGCTGCTGGCACGAGCACAGCCGCTCCAGCCCACATCACACGCACACATGGGTGCCCGTGCCCATGGGGCTGGGGACAGCAATGCCACCGGCACTGGTGTGGGCCAGGCTGGGGACACAAGTCAGCATGGCTCAGCTGGGGCTGCCGGCCCCCAGAATCCAGTGTCCCACCCGGTCTCGCCGGGAGCAAGGGGAGGCTGGCAGGAGCCATGGGCGCTTGGGCGAGCGCTAAAGCCATGGATGTGACACCACCACAGGATGCCACCAGCTGCTTCCCGTGTCCAGAAGCTGACGACCACCCATTTGGCGTTTGTGTACCAGTGCAGGGTGCTCCGTGCCAGCCCAGCACCCACTGGTGAGGACGGGCAGCTGAGCCGTGCCGGGGCAGCTCGGGTGCCGTGCCGGGCGCTGGCTGGGCCGGCGGTGGTGTGGGCACAGGCTGGCGCCTGGGGGTCCGGGTGCCGCGCCGTTCCCAGGCATTCCCCGCAGCCCTGCAATGCCTTTAGTAACAGCATAACAACCTGTCAACGCGGCTCCTAATCGCCAGCCACACGCTGACACCCGGCCATGCGTTACTCAAACATCCCTGATCCAGCGCTATAAGGAAATTCCATGGGAGCCACTTATCGGTTATTCTAACGGTATGGGAGATAAGCTGTCGCCACAGAATTTCCCTCTCGCACGGGGCGACTGCTCACCCCGGCTCTGGGGCCCTGGGAAAAGGGTTATTTGGGGGCATTTAGGATGCTGGATGGGGCTTTGTCCCCTTGGCCACCAGCTCCGGGGAGGCTCCCGGGAAGCACCATCCCACGTGCCCAGGTGATGAAGCAGCAGCCGGCATCAAGGGACTTCACGCCACAGCTGAGGCCATGCTCCTCCTCTCATGCTCTCGGAAACGGGGGGGTTTGGGGTACTTTGTGCTGCAGTCCATCTTTGGGGGGCAAATTGTCAACCACAGAGGAGCTGGCAGCACCCCTGCAGGATCCCTCATCCCACCCGCCCTCCAGCCCCAGGATTCACATCCTGTGTGGGGTAAGGGACCCAACAGTGTCACTTCCACTGCTCCAGGGCACCCTAGAGCCCAGCTCCTGCCACCGAGGGCTCCCTTTAGGAAGCCATTTGTTAGGGAAACTTGGACTCATCACCTGGAGACACCCAAAGGTCTCAGGACCCAGCTTGGGCAGCAGCCGGATGGTGCCAGTCCCACCATCCCCACTCACCCCCAAGGGTGCCCTTCCTTGTACCTCCTGGCCCTGCTGCCAGGGTGGCAAAGGGTTAATGGGGGAAGGGGGGGCAAAGGCACAAACAAATGTCTTTTAATTGAATTTTGCTTTAATATGTAAAACTGTTGCTCTTGGCAGGAGGTGCCGCAGCCTAGCCAAGAGCAATACGTGGGGGTTTAGAGTCAAGGGGCTCTTTTCACACAGAAGAGTGGATGCCCCTCACCCCAGGGGAGCTCCTCCCTCTCCCCAACACCTTCCTTGGGCGCTCCATGGAATGCCCAAGCCTCAGGGACCGGCATGGGGACAGCAAAGGACCCTTCCCGGAGCTTCACCCCACACGTGGTGGTGCGCAGGGGCTGTCACCAGCGTTGGCTGAATTCCTCCTTTCCTTGCACAGGGATATTTGCCTGCCCACCCGTGCCCACGCACCAGGGGTGCAGCAGCCGGGGAGGGCACAGCACCACAGTGCCGGGCTGGGAGGGACACAGCCATGCACAGAAGCCGAGATCTCCAGCAGGTCTGGAAGCCTCGCAGTGAAAACAAGAACACCAGGTAGAGCAACACAGCAGATTTACGGCCTTGGAAGTGGCCCTGGGCTGGGAATCCAATATCAATAGCTGGAAGAAAGGGCTCACAGAGGCTGCACAGAAATCCTGCCCGGGAAGCAGCCAGGCCGGCGGAGCGGGGCCGTATCACAGGAGCCCGGGAGCCTGTGGTTCCTGGCAGCAGCTTTGCCCCATTTCCTTTCTTCCCATCAACAGCCCTTGCAAACCTCAGCAAGAGCCTCAGTGAGGGGAGCAGGAAAGAGAGCAGGAAGGGACAGCAGGGGTGGAGAAAGATCCCCCACTGCCACCCCAGGGTCCAAAGAGTCTGCAGCAGTACCCGTCCTGCCCAGCCATGGAGGGGTGTTCCTAGGGTTTGGGAGATCCCCCTCAGGCCAGGGATGGGCACAGCCCTCGTGTGAGCTGGGCAGGGGTTGACAGAGCTGGGCAGGGGTGATGGAGGTGGGGAGAGGGTGGTGGAGGCAGGGTGGGATCAGTGAGGTAGAGGAGGAGGTGACAGAGCTGTGGAGGAGGTGATGGAGCCAGGGGGTGGGAAGCGGAGCTGGGGAGGAGGTGCTGGAGGTGGGGAGAGATCGCTAGAGGTGGAGAGAGGGCAATAGGGCAGGGGATAGGGTGATGGATTTGGGGAGGGGGTGATGAAGCTGTGGAGTGGATGATGGAGCTATGGAGGGAGCCTGGGGTGCTGTCCTGCTGCACCTTGTCTGGGGCAGGCAGGACCTGCTGTGGGGTGCTGAGGGCCCCACTGTCCTACCCTTGCCCCATCCCCTTGGTGGTCCCAGACTGCCCCTGAGCAGGTCTGCGGGCAGGGGCTGGGGCAGGGAGGGAAAACCCAAAGAGCGAAGGCAGGCCACGGGCCACGCGCGGGGACCAGCTTGGGCTGCAGTGCAGCCCGCGCTCTCCCTGCCAGCCCACAAGGAGCCACGCAGTGATCCAGGGGATGGTTTTCCCTTCCTGAAGAATTTCACAGGAATAGCTGGTGCGAAAGGCCAGTGGCTTCCATTTCAAAGGGATGCCACTGCTGGGGCCGGATGGGCTGGGGAGCAGGTGGAGGGCTCTGTCCTGGGACCACCCCATGCCAGGCACCCGGAGGGCTGCAGGCTGGCACTGCCCTGCCTGTGGGGGCAGCTGCCCTAGGGACACCCCCCTGTGTCACTGCAGGAGCCATCCTCCAGCCTGAACCCTTCCTACCCCCAGGCACAGTCCTATGTGATGCAGATGCACATGCGTGTGCCAGCCCCATGGACAGCATGGGGCAAGGGGTGATTTGTGCCCCACAGCCCCTGTGAGTGACCTGCCAGAGTCCCCGCCATGGGCAGGAGGCAGCGGGTGGGAAGATAAGGATTCTGGGGGGCAGACCCTAAACAAACGGGTGGGAGGAGATGGGTGAACATGGGGCACGAACCCTGCCCAACCCCAGCCAGTACCAACAGAAGGGAAAAACCTCATCCCTTCCCTAATGCTGGCATTAATTACATCAGTGAGACCCCCAGTGCGGGGAAATTACCAACCAGCCCCATTCACTGCACATCCGACTACAGCGGCTGTGGTGGCTTCTCAGAACCCCGCAGCTTGTGCCACCAGAGGCAACCCACTCCTGGAAGGGCACCGTGGGCACGGGCAGTGGTAGTACAAAGCCCAGAGCACCCAGCACCCCAGCCCCATGTCCTGGGAGGCTCCACTGGCTCCCAGCTGGGTGCTGATACCCTGGCACTTGCTGCTGAGGCACTCGGACACTGGCACGCACCTCCTGCAGGACAGGACCGTCCTCTCCTTTTCTCACACCACTGCTCCTGGTGTCCCGGTTGGAACACTCCCAAGCCATGCCAAAGGCTCTGCAGGGCTCCTCCTATCCAGGCTAGGGCCCGATCCAATCCACCCATCCTGGGGAAGGAAAGCTCTTCCTGAAGCCCCCAGTGCCCCTCGCTGGCAATGCTGCTGACCTGGCTGTCCTGGCACAGCCTGCCCTGGCCGCAGCGCCTGGCTCTGCCCCACACCAAGGGGCCTGCAGAGACATTCCCAGGGGAGCAGGGAGGTTTTCACCCCTTTCCCCTGTGCGTGCTGCCTTGGTACCTGCAGGAGCCATGGGAGCCATGGCTGCTCCCAGCCTTCCCTGTCTTAACGGCCGGCTGAGCCGCTGCAGGTAGTGGGAGCCGCTGGCGCCACAGGGGGGATTTGCTGCGCTCAACACCCACCCCCTCCACCGCCCCATTGTCACCCAGCCACCCCAGAGCAGGGGCAGGCAGCTGCAGGCAGCAGGCGGGGTCCCCAGGCCCCTGGTCACCTCTTGGCTTTGCGTCCCCTCTGTGTGTGTGCGATGACAGCCCCAGCCCATGGTGCAGGGAGACTGCGGCCCGGGCTCAGGGACGTGGGTGTCAAAAGCTCCTCAGGGATGCTTGCTGCAGCCTGGTCACCCCATCACCTGGGAAGCCGTGGGTGCTCTGTGTCTGGCACAGGTGGGGTTGGCACGGAGGGACAGTCCTGGGGCCAGCCCCAGGGACAATGGCCACAGGGTCCCTGGACCACAACACCCCCCTCAACGCAGTGTTGGCACGAAGCAGGCACTAAAGCCACAGCACAGGGCATGTCGCACCCCCAGGAGCCCTGAGAGACCAGCACAGGGGTGGGGACCACAAGCAGCCATGGGCCTTGAGCGATGGGGCAGGAGGGCAGTGGGGTGCCTGAGGTACCTGCCACTCAGAGCGCAGGGGGAAGCTGGCTAGCAAGGGGTGGGGGGGGACTTCGGGCAGTCCCCCACCACGTCCTGTCCAGTGTTTGAGCTGTCAGTGAGGCTGGCGGTGCAGCTGACAGCACAACAGGATGCTTACAGCCTTCCTCGGGGCTGGGATGCATAGTCCTGGCCATGGAGAACCCCCTCCCATTAAAGGAGAAACTGAACTGAACCATGTCCTGCTCCCAGCCACATCACTCACCCATACAGGCCCCCTGGGGAAGTTCAGGACCCATGCAAGCTGTGGCAGTAGGCATTCACTCTGAACCCTACCGACGGCAGCATCTGCAGTTTGCAGCAGCTTCCTGAAGGAGGTAGGTGAAGGGCTGGAGCTGCCTCCCAGCTGGCTCAGCCCTGGGAAGAGCAGATCACAGAGATGCCAGACCGGGCCATGGGGTGACCATCTGCCCCCCAGCTGACCTGCAGTGCCCGGCCCTGTTTCCTGGCAGACAAGGGTGGGCAGAGGAGGCACCCTGTGCTGGGGGAAGCCATGTGGGGCTCCCTGCTGACGTCCCAAGCCAGCACAGGAGCCCTTTCATCCCTGGCCCTGCTTGCCCCTGAAGTGAAGCTTCCTCCCCAGGACGCCCCATCCTGCCGAGCCGCCGCTGCCAGCCCCAAGCCCTGGTGCAGGCACAGACACACACAGCCCTTTCTTCGCCCCTCGGCCCCGCGTGTGGCTCGGTGCTGGCAGGCAGGGCTGTGCCGCACAATGAGCCTCCTTGTTCACCCCAGCCCAGGGCTGGCTTGCATGGAATGGCAGGGAATCGCCTCCGTTTCCTGGTGGAGTTTTATTACATTCACCGTATAAATAAATAAATATGATCCAGAGGAGGAGGAGAACGATGGGGCAGCCTGAAGCCAGGCAGGACACGGGCTGGGGCTGAGCCCCATAGCACCAGGGGATGGGGCCCCATGGCAGCTGAGCCCCACAGGATGTCCATGCTCCCCAGGTCTGTGCCAATTCCTTGTGTCTCTCCAAGGAGCAGCTGAAATCCCAGCAAATGCAATCCAGGAGGCAGCTTTGCAAACCTGGGGTGCTGCAAGTGCTCAGCAAGGGGCTTGACGTGCAGGCAGGGATCCTGGCCACTTCCACTGCTACTGGGCTGAAAGAGAATCGTATCATAGAAACACAGAATCATGGAACCCCAGCCTGGTTTGTGTTAGGAGTGACCTTAAAACTCATCCAGTCCCAACCCCTGCCACAGGCAGGGACACCTTCCATTAGAGCACCTTGCTCCAAGCCCCTGTGTCCAACCTGGCCTTGAACACTGCCAGGGATGGGGCAGCCACAGCTTCTCTGGGCACCCTGTGCCAGCGCCTCAGCACCCTCACAGGGAAGAGCTTCTGCCTAAGAGCTCATCTCAGCCTCCCCAGAGCACAGCAGAGGGGCAGGATCCCCCCCCCCCCGAGCTGCTGTTCACGCTCTGGGGGTGCAGCCCAGCACACTGGGGGGTTCTGGGCTGCAAGTGCACACTGACGGGTCATGTAATTTGGGAAGCACTGGAGAATCCCCAAGCCCTGCCCCTCCAAAGCCAGAGCTGCACATGTCCATGGCCCAGCAGAAAGCTCCAGGAAGCTCCTGCATCCCCATCTTGCTCCTATGCACTGCTCACATGCTGCTCTGACAGCTCTGAATGTGCCATGGGCCAAGCACATCTGCAACAGTTCAACCTGGGTCAAACCAGATCTCCAGTGCAACCCCAATGGATGTCACCTGGCAACCTCCCTTGGGTGCCCCACAGCATGGGTGGCCTTTTGCTAGCCCCCACTTGCTGGCAACGGCATCAGCGCTGTGGTTGAAGCCTGCCTCGTGCTTGCTGCGAGCTGCAGCACTGCTGTGGTAGCTGGATACAGACGCACCCTCCAAGCCCCACGGACTCATCAGGGTGGTCTGGGAGGCAGTTTGGCACTTGCAGTGCTTTTGGGTTGTGTTGGTTTCAGCTCCTCCAGCAAAGCTCAGTAGTGAGCAGGCTGGAGCAGCCCAGACCTGGCTTCAGTGTTTGCAGCCCCTGGCACACACCTGCGACCTCACTGTCTTAATCCCTGCTACCGGACAGAATTCATCAGTGCTGGGAAACACCGTGTTGAATCTCTTCTCTTTCCAGCCCCAACTCAGTCCACGTTCAGGTCACTGCCCTCTTTCTGATGGTTCTTACCCAAGGCTGCATCACTCCTTCCTCTTGACAAACCACCTGGTACCAGCATCCTTCTTCCTGAACTGAATCGTCCTTGAGTACCCCTCTCACCACCTCTTCTCTGTGTGGAGCATGCTAGGACACCATCATCTCTAACCTGGTCAGAGGAGCAGTTCCAAACAGTTCTTCAGCTGTGTCTCTTATCTGCTTAGCAGGGTGCTGCTGCTGTGCAATGATTTCCATCAAAGCCTCCACTTGGGCCTCTCTGGAGAAGAGCTACAGTGGATGAGCTGCTGTAATAAGGACTTGAATTACTCCAGTGCCTCATTTCCACAACAGACAGATGCTGAAATCCCAGTGGAGCCAGCCTGAGGCACATGGGATTTTGATGACTTTGGGAGAACAGGGAGTCTGGGGCTCTGCATCCCACTAGGGAAGGACTTTGCTACGGGAGTGGCATCAGCTTCATGCTACTTCTAGCTTAAAAACATGCTAATATGCAAACATTGATGAAATACTCCAGAACGCAAAGTTGAACCCAAACCCTAAACCAGTGCCATGGCGGGTGGTATCACAAGATGGGGCAGTGCTGCCTTAGGTCCATCATCGTCATCATGGCATCAAGAGCTCAACTTGGACTGGAAACCCTCAGGTATGTCAAACCAAAATACAATTTGCCATTAACTTACTAATCCTGTTCTCCTCGGGGGGAAAGAACCACAAAGCTCCTATATTTATTCAGCAGAACTCAGCACTTGTGGGTTTTGCCAGTGGTGCCTAAATATAGTTTGTGAGAAACAAATAATCATTCAGGATTTCTGCTCCCTCCACCTCTCCTGCCACCTTTCCTTAAAGGTCAGGCTGCTGTGGCAAACACTCTCCCCCCACTGGCAGCCCCTGACATGTGGGCATCAGTCCTGAGCTAAGGAAAGGTGCTTTCTTGGGGTGCCACCATGCCTGTGAGGGGGTCAGCCATGCCCTGGTGTCCCCGAGCAGTGCCAGGGGTGGGCTGTGGGACTCTGCTCCATCCCTGTCCCCGGCCCCAGCCCCTCTCCTGCCCCAGCAAATGGCACAAACCCTCAGGGCATGTGCAAGATCACTGGAGATGGGGAAGGGTGGAGGCTCGATGGCTGTTATCAGGAAGGTCACTATCTGGAGATAACATCTCCTCCCAGAGCAGTGCCAGACCATGGGTCCCAGCTCCCTGGGTGCTGGTGGATCTCCTCAAGACATCATGAAATGCTTCTGCTGGATGAAGGGAAGGCAGGATAGCTGATACCCAGATGGGACTCCAGCACTGTGGGAGGGAAGAGATGGAGATGGCTGTGAGGATGGGACATAAGAGAAGAGGAAAGAATGAAAGGGTTCAAGAGAAAGCGATCCCTCAAGTTGCTGAAAGAGGAAAGACTCCTCTTGGCAAGAGGAGTCCATCTAAGTATCTGCAGAGGATGAAGTCTTCCTTTGATGTTTTACCTGCCTGTTCTTGCCCTCTGCCTTGCCCTGGGGTACCCCTGAGTTATCTTTTCCCCCTCCATCCCTCATCATTTTGCCCTGCTCAGTGGGCAGGCGGAGCCCGCAGGCACTGTCAGCTCTCCAAGCTTCCAAACACCAGCGCTGCAAACCAAACATCCCTCCAGCAGAGACGGGCCCGAGGAAATGCCCCATCCCACCGCGCCGCCGGGTCTGCCTGCAAGTCAGGCAGCAGCACCGAGGGCAGAGCCCGGCTGCCCTCTCAGGTGCATTCAAGCCACTCCGCACCCAGCTCATGGCTCCTCTTGGAGTCCGGTTTGCTGCAACCCCCTCAGAAGCAGCAATGAGCTGACCAAGCAGCAGTCCTGGATGTCTGCAGGCCAAGAGGGACGCCTCAGGTGGCCACGGGCGCTGCCTCAGCTGGTCCCTGCTGAGATCCACGGCAGGGAGCTGCGGCACGGCAGCAGACATGAGCCCATCCCCGCGCTCTCTGGCCTGGCAAGTCCCCGGCACCCTCCGAGCATCCCCAGCCTGCATGAGCACCGCAGGGCTGCTGGCCCATCCTGTGGGAGCCAGGAAGGCAAGGCAGCACCCTGCCTTCCACCAACCCACCTCGGGAGGGGACACTGCCCACAGCCACAGGGTTTGGTGGGACCATGTCCATGTTCCCTGACACTGTCCGGCAGTGCAGTCTGCCTTGGCAGGTGTGTAAGGTCCAAACACCCCGGCAAAGCAAACCCTTCCCCACCAGCCACTCACCTTCCCTCTGCCCTCTTTCCCCTCCCGGCTGCTGCATTTTCCACCTTCTCTGCAAACTCTCCAGCACAGGAAAATGTGAGGCCATGGAAAACCAAGCCAGTCCCCGGCAGCTGAGCCACTGCTCAGCCCCTGTCTGCAAACCCCAGCTCCTGGCATTTCCAGTGTCCCACCCCAGCAGGCTGCCTGCTCCCCCTGGCAGGACCCCGAGTGCCCTGAGCTGCAGAGAGCCAGTTCTGGGGCTTGCTGTGGGTTTCATGGAGCAATCAGAGCTCCAAGAGTGAGAACACTCAGGACAAAGGCTCGGTGCTGCTGAGGAAGCCCCGGTGGTTTCCTCACCCACCCTTCCCTGGGCTGCTCCAAGCCTAGGTCTTACAGGCGTGCATTGGCTCCAGCCTTCCTCACTTTCAGGACCAGCCTCACCAGCATGCAGCATCTCTGCTGCTTACAAAGCCAGGGAAGTACCAGCACCTGTGGGAGCAGAGCTGGAAATTGCCTTTCCTCCACTGTGCTGGGCAGCACACCCCTCATTTCCCATTCCTCAGAAGGGTCAAGAATCAAGCCACAGCTTTCAGTCTTACTTTAAAGCAGATTTGGAGTCTCTTTTTGCCCCCATCACTTCACAACCTTCTTTATTACCTTCTCTGGACCCCCCAGTCTTCCAGGCATGGTCCCTGTCTGGCTTTATGCAAGAGGATGCTCCTTACTGGGGCAGAGGCAGGGGAGACACTGAGGTACACCTGACACGAGGTGTGCGTGGGGAGCAGGGCACAGACAGCAAGACCCCAGAAAAACAGCTCAAGTCTGATTTACCTTTTCCCAAAAGCTGAAAATAAAAGAAGCCCAGGAACATCAGAGAGCTCCCACTTCCCTGCCAGTGCCCAGAGAGCAAGGGAAGCCCCGCTCTGTGGTAGGGAGCAGACCCCCAGGCACTTGGGGGGCCAGGCTGGGGCCTGCCACACAGTCAATGGCCAAGGTGTGAGCTCCCCACTGCCCAAAGCAGTCTCCCCTACTGCCGTCGCCCTCCTTCCCAGGTAAGGACAAGTTAACAAGGTCCCTGTTGATTTGGAGCAGCATCTCCTGTGGCTCCAACTCCCACAGAGAGCAGATGTAACAGGAGCCTGGGGGGGGAGCCGAGGGCCGAGCTTCCGGCTCCATCAGCATTTCTGTAGCTTCTCTCTGACCTGGGCAAGCCATAGAGCAGGGAGCTGCTCGCATCTGCACTGGGGACAGCCACCACCCTGGAGGGAGACCAGCAGGCATGTTGAGGGGCTGGGAATGCTCAGCCTTGAACAAACTGGACTTCTCCCAAGAGCACCTTCAACCACAGGGAGCTCCTTTGGCCATGGTCCCTGCTCCAGACGGGGAAGGGGATGCTTGTGTCTGCACTCAGAGCTGGGAACCCTGACAAACAGACATGCGTTTGCTAAAACAACTGCTAATTGTTCCCAGTTAGGGTCAGCATGGAATACTCATCAGTGAATGGCACCAGCCCTAATGTCTTTCACAGCCTGGTGAGGAATGGTGGCAACGGAACAGGGGGAAGACATACTGCTGCTGGCGCCTGCCCTGCCGGCTCGCTGCTGCCTCACAGCCCTGCACAGCTGCAGCCACACTAAACAGCCTGAGGGAGACTGGATGGAGCAGCCCTGAGGAGAAGCACTTGGGGCTGTTGGTCCATGGGAAGCTCCCCATGACCTGGCTTCAGTGAGTGCTTGAGCCCAGAACCCCCCCGTGTGCTGGGCTGCACCCCCAGAGTGTGAGCAGCAGCTCAGGGAGGGGATCCTGCCCCTCTGCTGTGCTCTGGGGAGCCCCCCTGCAGCCCTGATCCAGCTCTGGGGCAACAGCACAGGACGGATGTGGAGCTGTTGGAGCGAGGCCAGAGGAGGCCATGGAGATGCTGCGAGGGCTGGAGCAGCTCTGCTCTGGAGCCAGGCTGAGAGTGCTGGGCTGGGTCAGCCTGGAGAAGAGAAGGCTCCTGAAGGGGAGACCTGAGAGCAGCTCCAGTGCCTAAAGGGGCTGCAGGAAAGCTGGAGAGGGGCCTGGGACAAGGGATGGAGGGACAGGCCAAGGGGAATGGCTTTAACCTGCCAGAGGGGAGACTGAGATGAGCTCTTAGGCAGAAGCTCTTCCCTGTGAGGGTGCTGAGGCGCTGGCACAGGGTGCCCAGAGAAGCTGTGGCTGCCCCATCCCTGGCAGTGCTCAAGGCCAGGTTGGACACAGGGGCTTGGAGCAAGCTGCTCCAGTGGAAGGTGTCCCTGCCCGTGGCAGGGGTTGGGACTTGATGAGCTTTAAGGTCCCTCCTAACGCAAACCAGTCTGGGATTCCATGATTCTGTGACTCTCACCTTTTCATTTCCACAGCTGCCTCTGAATGTCAGCGGAGCGGAAACCCCTCGGTGCTGCCAGCCAGGCCAAACCCAACTGGGCACCGAATGCACTGGCTCCATCGTGCTCTGCTCCATGCCCCTCGTTTGTCTTGGCACAGGCCAGCGAATGAAGTCGGTTTAATTGGCAGTTGTGTTTGTGGCCAGGGTGTTATGAAAAGGTTTTCTGTCTCGCTCTGTAAGTTACCCTGAATATGTTTTCACTCTTAATATAATATTCACTTCATTATTAGCTGAAAGAGGCTCTTTTCAGAGGGTTTTTTTTTTTCCCTTCTCCCAAAAATACATTGAACAGCCCGTTCATGCAGCGCCGTGCTGAGGGCCGGGATTGTCTGCCCGAGGGGAAGTGAGAAACCCAAAGGTAAACAGCATTTACACAGAAATTCCTTTCTTCCCCAGCGTGCCGGCAGCACGGGCTGTGCCCTCCTGTGCTTGGGGCAATATTTGACCCCCCTGGAGTTGGGTCACTAAGGGGGTTTCCACTCCCTTGGCAGGGGAAAGACCCCCCAGGGGCCATTAGCACCCAGGGCTGCTGTTCCCAGACACAAACACATCCAGTGTGCAGTGGCAAAGGTGTTTCCAGCATCTGCAGGGTTTTGAAAGCTTTTTCTCTGTTGGGTGGGTTTTGGGTCATGGGGTGCAGCCAAACCCCCATGTCATCATCTCACTGTGCTACTGCTGCTCTGGGCTTTGCAAAATCCATCAGGTTTTGTCTCCAGCTTTGGGAAGAACCCTGCAAGCTACCAGAGCAGGAGCAGAAAGCTGTTCGTGGGGCTGGTACCATAGACAGGACACCCAGGCTGGCTCTGCTTCCCTCTTGCCTAAGCTCCTCAAAGGATATCTGCAGCCCAGGCAAGCTCTTTTTGGGTTGTTTGACACACGTGGCTGGTTTTCATAGAACCCCAGACTGGTTTCAGTTGGAAGGGACCTTAAAGCTCATCCAGTTCCAACCCCCTGTCACAGGCACCTTCCACTGGAGCAGCTTGCTCCAAGCCCCTGTGTCCAACCTGGCCTTGAACACTGCCAGGGATGGGGCAGCCACAGCTTCTCTGGGCACCCTGTGCCAGCGCCTCAGCACCCTCATAGGGAAGAGCTTCTGCCTAAGAGCTCATCTTAGGTGAGGCACTGGGAAAGCATCCTGTGAGATCAGATGATATTTTAATTGAGCAAACACTGGGCTCAGCACAGGAGCTACAAGCTAAGAGTCGATAAACCCAGACTGGAAATACAAGACCACTTCTGAGCTGTAACCAACCTTTGGAACAGTTTCTCCAAGGAACGTGATGAAGATGTTTGTCAAGCCTTTTAATTGGGGGGGGGGGGGGGGGGGGGGAAGAGGCATTTTAGGCAAAAATAAAATTCCAGCAGCAAACTTCTCAAAGGCCAGTGCTTTTTGATAAACCAATCAGCAAACAGGGTTCTCCATACAGATGTTTGGCTGTTTTGCTCAAGGACTCGCATTTCTGGTTTAACGTCAAGATCCAAACTCATCTTTGATTTTGCCCAGAGCCTGGAAGTTTGTGTTTCTTCCTTTAGCAAAACAAACAAAACCATTACAGAAGTCATTTTTTAGCCATTATTGGGTAAAAAGAGATGGAAAGAAGTGCTCCAGCACTGTCTAGTTAACCAAGCCTCTCACACTACACTAAACTGGCCATCGACCTGGAGCCAGACTCCAGGTCAAACACAATTTACCGGCCCAGGCTGGGTGGCAGCTCGGGAAGGGGAGTCACTGTTCCTGCCGTGTGCAGTGCCGGCAGCAGGAGCAGACTTCCAGAGGCTTCCCAAGCTCCTCGCTGTGCCCCCACGATCCCGCCCCCCGACATGGGTGTCTACATTTCAGTTAGCAGGTGCGACTCCTTCCACGCAGAGTTTTGTCCCTGCAGGGTGGGAGCAGAAGGTTCTGCCTTCACAAGGTCATCGATGGCCATGGATGTGCCAAGTTTCCATGTGCAGGTCCAGCTGCCCATGCTCGCTCAACCCAAGCACCCGACGGCTGTCAGAGGAATGCCAGCACGGCCCACGTCAGAACAGAGAAAGCTGCATGAAAGGCTCAGCTGTCTCCTGCTGGAAAACTCAGCCATTCCCATGTCTTCAGACCCATCTTATCCCAACAGTTGGGAAGCACAGTGTTCTCTGCTGCTTGCAGGGAAGAGGCATCAGCTTCCGGTCAAAGGAAGTTAGTTATCAGAACAACTTGTACAGAAAAAGATCAATACCCAGCTATAAAGCCCATCAGAATCCCCGCACCACTCGCCTTCGGCAGGGCATTACGAGGGAGGCATTGCCACCTAGTGTCCACCCAGGAAAAAGGACTCGGCCACACATCCACCTCCCCGTGCCCCCGGCCCAACGGGACTCATGTGGGACAGCACGAACCCCCTTCTGAAAAGAGCAAGGCTGAGCAGATGGGACAAGGCTGCCTGTGACAGGAGCACAGCTGGGAAGCCCTGGAGCTACGGCTGTGGAAGCCCAAGCCCCAGAAGGCAGTCATCACACAAGCAGGAGCCCAGGCTTCTGCTCTTCCTGTCTTGCTGACAACCTTCCACGCAGCACGCGCTTCTCAGGTGCACATTATTGCTCCAGGCCATTCATCAGACAAAGCATCTCAGTGTGTGGTTAAGAGAAGTGGTATCATGTAACTTCTTTTGTTCCTTCCTGAGCATCGGGAAGGCTGCTGGAGCCTCGGGGGGGGGTGGGGTGGCATCAGATCTGGGAAATCCCAATCCCTGGATTGTTCTTAGGGGATAGTTGAGAAAACCCAAACCCTGCACTCCCTTTAGAGCTTTCTTCAGACCAGCAGCACAGCAGGATTTTACCTCCTCTCCAAGACCAAGCCATCCTTTCTCCAAAAGCACAGAGTACCAGAACAAGCCAGACAAGCAGCAAGGCTCAGAAGCGTGCCTGCAAGGTGCTACAGCCCAACACTCTCCTCACTTCCCCTTCTCACTTCAAACATCCTACTGAGAGGGCATTTTTTATTAAGACACCATCAATGGGGTGGTAAGGAAGCCAAAAGCCATAAAGGCATCAGCAGAACAAGGACACTTCAGACATTTCTCTCCTGGCAAAGGGCTGCCTCGGATCATACTGTGATAGCAGGCCACTCCCTGCCCAGCAAGTCAACAAGGCAGTCAATGATATTTGGAAGACATGCTCCATCCTAGATGAACACAGCAGGATAGACACCATGAAAACATCATTTCATATTTCTAGGTTCCTCCTCCATGGCTTCTTGCTGGCTTCGTGGCTACCTGCCACTGTCTCAGAAGCATCCGATTTTGATTTATTGAATCTCAGCCTCACCATGAAGGTGTATGTTCACAGAGACACAGGGGAGCACACAGCAGATTTTGCTCCACAAGGAAACAGACATGAAGTTAGAGGAGTTAGCAATATTTGTACGGGATAAAGCTGGTATTCTTAGGCAAGGTGAAATTTAGTATCAACATTCACAGAACATTCAGCCAAAACAAAGAGCATAACATGTTGTTGCTCAAGAAGAGCAACAAATCAGATGCTATTCCAAATTCCAACTCGTTACACTTAGAGACAGACATTAATCATTCTTGTACAATGAACTGGCACAAATCCTGTGTTAGCTCTCAGGTTGGTTTATTTTCTCAGAACAATAATAAAGTTTTTAAAGAACAACCTGTACAAACAATGCAAAACTTCATGGCACCATACCCCATTTACAGATTCCCAAAAAGCAGCCCAGAATCTGTAAGAGGCAGGATGTCAGAGAAGAGTTTTCTTCCAAGAGCATGGAGGGGAGAAGCAAGGGAATGCCTTCCCCCCTCTGACAGCAGGACTTATTTCTTCTGGAAAGAGCCTCAGAACGTGGCAAACAACATCAATTTCAGGAAAATCAGGTTGTGTACAAACATGGAACCTCCCCTCCACACTCCCAAAACAAGACAGTGCTCTTGCCCTTTGTCCAAAACACAGACGAGATGCCAAGATGCCTGTGTGCCCAGAGGTGGGTCTCCCTCCAGTCCAAGAGGCAAGCTGGCATGGTCCTAGGAAAACAAACATCACAGTGTCCCTCAGGCATCACCTATACATTTTCCACTTTAAATGGTCAGTTGATTGTTACTAGCACATGTCCACAGCAGCCCTGAAAGAAACACCCAGATTTCTGTGGATTAGCATGAGTGGAACAGGCACAATGAAATCCCCATGCAATTCATACAACTTCTTCACATCGGACTTGGAGGAAATGGAGTCTTCAGTGACAAGAACTCAAAACTCAGAGAAACCCTGAGGACATGCATCAGACCACCTTCCTTCCTGTCCAGGGTTATCTATACTGCCCAGCACTTGTACTTTTCTGACCCTGTTCTGGGAAACCCAGTGGCTGGATACTTACACTTTGCTGTTGGGAGATTGATGAATCTCCAAGGAGACACAGGCTTTCTCCTCATCTGAGATTCCTACTGCTTCTCACCATATTTACTTGCTCCCCTCTTCCCTCCTTCCTGTTTGTAAGACAGGACCAGCAGGAGGCCTGGTCACACCACTGTGACATTGGCAATGGATCACAAAGCACTTGCAGCACTTTGTTCTTCATTAGCTCCCCCTGCCCCATCACTATCACTCGAGGTTGGGTCCATACCAGACTTGGAGCCCTGGCACACACTGAGAAGGTGACAGATTCTGCACCCAGAGAAGCCTCTTTACCTCTCTAGAGTCGCAAGAGCTTCAGTAGAAGAAAACCAGTGTCCAGGCACAGAGTATAAGCCAAAGCTGTTTCTAAGCTGTGATTTCCTCTCCACACTCTTAATTTCAAAGGGGAAATCTTCTTGGGTCACTGATCAGGACTTGGATCACCTGCCTCACCTTCTACATGGTTACACGGACCTTGCTGCCAAAAGCTCGCTGGCTCCTGCAGTGCCTCTCCCAGCCATACTCTGCTCTGTCCCTCTGCTGCAGACAGACCAGCACCTCCCTCAAAACCTGCTGCAGTTTGTTTGTTTTCAAGTGCTGGTCCAACACTGCAAGATCTGCAGTGGAGCTGTGGTGCTGGCACGCACAATGTGGAGTTCTCTCTTGTTCGCAGAGCCATTAAGCACCTGGGATAAAACACACTAGCACACGTTTTCAGGCTGCTTTTTGATGGGGCTGTTAACAAAGTTCACGTTGCTGCTGCAGCTGGCACCTCTGAGATCCTCCCAGAGGAGTGCTGACACAGAGGGTATTTTCCTGATGTGTCAGAGTGCAGACAGGACTGAGGCACTGCAGAACAGTCAGCCCCATCACCCACAAATGCAGATGGAGAAAAAAAGAGAAATTAGAAAAATCCTGGGAAGCCTTTCCACAAAACAACCCCTCATCTGTCTCCTACAGAAGTTCTGAGGATCAAAGAAGGTGTGTTTAAAAGGTGCTCTATCTTCTCTCAAGAATACCAGGTTCCAAAGCAACCCTGGATACCCTTTCAGCAGCCACAGCCACTGCAGCTTGCTCAGCTGGTTCAGCTGCAGTGAGCTCTGCAAATCCAAGTTAAATTACTAGTAGCAAAATGGGGAAGCTTGCTCCTTAGAGCATATTGGTTTACAGACTGCTAATCAGAGGGCAAGAAAAGCAGTAACTGTGAAGAAAAATGATACTTTGCAGAGTAAAGAATGAGAAGATGAAGCATCACATGATGCTCAAAATCCACACCTCATTCATTATATATCCTTGAAAGGCACCACAGGATCACAGGATAATTAGGGCTACAAAGAACATCAGTTGCTCCCTAGTTCAACCTCCTGCTCAGAGCAGGACTAGCTATAAAGTGAACCAGATTACTCATCTTCCTCTGCTGACCCTGAAGCAGCCAGGTTTTGGCCAGTCGGTATGCTCAGAGCCACCAAAAACCCGTGACTCAAATGCCACCAAGCCAGAAAACTCTGAGTCAGGACAATGGGCCTCTCTCAAGGGCTGGCCCCCATTTAAAGTTTGGGATAATAAAAGTACAAAGCAGTCAAGCACCTTTCAGGATTGCCAGAAACATATGAGTAAAGACTTCTAGCCAAGCACAAAGTGGGATTCATGGTGACAAGTCAGTGCAGTGGCTGGCCAGGTTCCCCTGGACTCAGGAAATCCCATGTCACAGCCTCATTTCACAGGCTGCCCTGTATAGCTAAGCCTGCCGCTTAACAAAGGTCACTGTAACACCAGATACTTGTAATCAGCTTCAGGCTGGTAGTGCCATCTATTATCTCCTTCGACCCAGAGAAGGAGGGAAGGAAGTTCCTAAAGAAGGAAAACTACTGAGGACACTTCAACTGATTTCTTCTCTTTGAAACTGCAAGTGATTTACCCTCTGCTATTTGTTAGTCTGATATTATCCCCACACAGTGTTTCCTTTCATGTATCCCTGACAGGCATACTGAAAAAATCATCACTTGATTTCACCAGCTGTTCATTGTGGTTTGGGGTGTCTAGCTGGGCATAAAACCTACCGCTACTGAGGCTTCTTGTGCACCATAAAAACAAAGGATCAAACTGTGAGTCTTCTGGTTCCATGGCTGCTATTTGAAGTAATAGTCTTCACATCGAGCTAATTAAAAATATTCAAACTGAAACCCTAAAGCCATTTCAAGGACTGTTTGATCAGCTCATCTTTTTCATTTCCACCTAATGGCTACACAATCAAAAGAGAAGTGGAAGGGAAACCCATGGCTCTGAAGACGCAGAGCGCTGGATCACATTCAAAGTGATTGCTGCTCCTGCACGTAGAACAGCATGCTCCAACCAGGACTCTGCTCCAGGATTTGTTTCCTTCGCTTAACAGCAGGTTGGCAGCAACTCAGCCACAAAAACCAGCGAGACACATGCTTGCTTTGAAGTTCAGACAGAAGTCTGTTGGTACCAGTTATTTTAATTCATCCTTCACAAAGACAAGGCAGCAGATCATCAATTTACAGTAAGCAACATGCCAGGTCACAGGTCACCTATAATCAGTCACCTTTACTCTGCATTAAAGCCATAATTAACAGTTTAATTAAGGCTTTAAGATTTGTTTAAGCTGCTTTCTTGCATAAAGAACTGTTGGTGCCTCTTCCCCAGCTCCCCCTCTCCTGCCTCCATCTCCAGCAGGGCTGTGGAGAAGTGTCGCATAGGCACCAAACTAACACAGCAGATACAATTCTTGTCAAAGCACAATGAAACTGGAAAGTACAAAGTGTGCACCTGAAGCTCAGCTCCTGCCAGTTCAGTCCTCGCTACACCCAGGCTTTGAAGCAGCAGCTCCCAACAGCACTGCACTAAGATAACCCTCAGTGAGAAGAGCTTCCCCTTGAGAGAAGCAATCAGGTTATCAGCTTCAGGAGGGCAGCCTGGAAGGCTGGTCCAGCTTTTACACCTCAGAGAAGGGCCTTTAAAGGACATTCAGAGAAATGCAGCCTCCATCTGTCTGCAGTGGAAGACAGAATGCTTTTTTTCAACCCTTCTGTCCCAATCTAAACAGGATTCTCACTGATCATGGAGTAAAAAAGGAAGGGAAGTTTTGACATGGCAGTCAGAAGGACACAGTACATCTTCCACCACAGCTCCACATGAAGCACTGGGAAAACAGATGTTACATGTATGCATTTGGAGTGTGGATCAGCAGAGGAGCTAAAACCTTCTTGAATGGCAATTGCCAGAGAAGTGCTCTTCACGCAAACCTTGCCAAGTCCAAAAGGATCTGCCACTCTGGAATGACAGCCTGGAGAAAAGCCACTGCTACTGGGGGGAACAACCTCCTTCTGAAACACACCACGTAGCAGTAATTGACAGGCTGCAGCTCTTGGGGATGGCAAGAAGAAAGCCTAGCTACAGCAAGGGTACTATCAGCTAACTGATAAGATGTGCTGGGCAATCCAAGTGGGCATGAGGAGAAGAAACAGCTATTTACAACACCAAGCTATCATGGCTTTATCTGGACAATTCCTAGACGGAACATGCTGCATTGCCATCCCAAGGAGCCTTTCTCTGAGCACACGTCTTCAGAAAGTTTCCTAATTAGGGTGCCACTTATCTGCTGTCCTCAGAAACAACTCTGCAGTCAGCTCTACCCTCTCTAATGTGTTGCCTGGGAATGTCCAGCTGTTACTGCTTCAAGTGGGCTCGCTTTTATGGCCAAGATGGCTGTGAAGCTTGTTTGCATGGCACAGCAGCACAAGCAGACACTCGGAGACTCCCCATGTCTGAAGGCATAAGCAGACTCCAATTACCCCATCACAGGCGTCCGCAACGTCCAGACTCACAGAGGAAGGTGCAAGGAACAGATGTGCTGCTCCTCTTTTATCACCAAGCCATATGAACCTCCATGGCCATCTGAAGAGCTGCAATCACATGCTTTTTTCCTCAGGAATTTTTTTATTTGCCTATCAATTTGTCATGATCCTCAGCTCTGCAAAGGATCCGCAGTGAGGTTCAAGCACTGCTGTAAGCTAGATAGACAGCTCTGTGGCAGGATAAATTCTCCAGAGATCTTTAATAATTCCTGACTCCAAAAGATCCTGAATGCTGATGACATGTGCTACCATCCTGAACCTGAGGTGACAGAAGGGCCTGTCAAGCTTGCTCAGACCTGTGATAGGCCAAGGATACCTCAAGCAAAAAGGAAAACCAGAAAGCAGAGCTCTTTCTCAAGCATGTCTAAAAAGAAGCCCCTTAAAACAGCACCCAGACAAAGCAACACAAAAACTTGCCCAGAGAGCAAGAGGTCTCACAAGAGGGATAATTATGGGATGGTGAAAGAAGGGATGAACTCTTCAACACACACTTCTGACTCACAAAGGACTTCATCCAGCAAGTCTGGGCTCAAACTTATCCTTACAGCAGCCCCCAGTTCTTCAAGAACTCAGATAACTTTCATGTCAATAACGCTCAGCATTCTGTCAAATCAACAGGTCCCCACTAAAGTAGGGTGGGTAGTGGGAGAGGCACATGATGGTCACCTCTACCCTTACTGGAAATAACTTCAGTTCTGCAAACCAGCTCACAGAAGTGCCAAGACATTCCCTGCATTTTCAGCAAAAAGCCTTTCTGAAAGCAATGCTCCCAAGATCTGAAGCCCTCAGCAGTGCCTCCTGATGCTAGCAGCCACACTGTCTGTTTGCAGTCACTGGTGCCACTGTGTCAGACACAGCCATCAATGCCCTGGTGCTGTTCAAGTGATGTGGCCCCCGGTCCCTTCAGCTGCTCTGGGTCACTGCTGATGGAAAGAACACCCCATTACAGGGCTGCACAGGATGGACAGTGTTTGGCAGCCCACAGGCAGAGGATTATTCTCCAAAACCACCACTTCACTGATGCCCTGGAGGACAGCCACAGTAGGGCACCAAGGTATCACACGGGTCTCCCTCCTTTCCATTTCATATTATCTTTTCACTTCAAAGCCCAGTCTGGGCCTCCCAGCCTGGACATGGCCACCACTAGTGCATTCAAACCAGGGGACATGGCCAGTATACCTGCCCAGGAAGCAGCCAGGGCACAGTATCCCTAAGAGAGGAGCTGCAGCCTTTTCTCCACTGACAGTTTCTAGAAGAGACCAGAGCCCACTAATCCTCCAGGGAGGCATTACAAGTACTACTGCAGAACAACTCTGAAAAAAAGAAAGATGCTAGGAGAGGAGAGAGCTGGAGGGAAAGCAGAAAACCCAACAACCTAATTAAAGCTTTTCTCCTTCCTCTGCTTAGCAAGGAGAATGTTTAATTAAGTCATCCTTCAAGCCGCCCTGCTTTCTCCAGCAATGCTCAGCATAAAGCAGGTATTTAACAGTTTCCTGTGCAGCACAGGACATCTCAGGGGTACAATAATCTACATATTCTAAAGGAGAAGTCAAATTGCTGGATCTCTGTTGTTCAGCTTCAGGCAGTGGGTAGGGACAGTGTCAGCAGGAGGCAAATTTGAGATCTGCTCAGTAATAAGAGCAGGAGGGGAAGAAGCAAGCTGCTGTTTACCCAGTCTGGAGCCTTCCCAAGGCAGGAGGTTTGTATGTGCTATACACATACTCCTCATTTTATTTGCAACTCTTTCAGTTTATTAGGTCAGTTTAACTGGCAATTGCTGCTGATTTTAAGCCCAATTACAGTCACTTTTATCTGGTGACACAGCCCCAGTACTGCAGCCAATTCTCACCAGTGAATGGCTTCAGAACTGCTAGACCCTGCTATTCGTAGCAATCTCAGGTTTGACCTCAGAATCATAGTTTCCTGCCATAATTTCAGAAATTTGTTTTCATTGGAACACTTTCCTGGGTGCTCTCAGCTACTGAGACCACTTCTCCTGTGGAGACACGTTAGAGGCAAGCTGGCAACTTCAGCCCACCTATAATAAAAAAAAAGCTCAGATACTCATCTTTCTGGGATGAAACCATCACCAAGGACCCTCTCCTAGAATCCAGACATTTCTAGGGAACTTGACCCCACTCCTCACAATTAATATCTCTTATCATGAAGGACTGCAGCAATACAATAAGAAATTCATGGGTTTTGATGCTGGGTCTTTCAAACAAGAAAGAAAAAGCTCCAATAAGCCAGCAGTTCTCAGCCTATCCATCCTGCAATTCAGGGGACGCTGAGGAAGACTTACAGCTATGGACATCCCAGGCAACCTGGCTTAACACTTCTGCACCACACAAAGCATGCAGAGGCAGGCAAACAACCCAAACCCAGAGGGGCAAGCATGAGAGCCAGGCCACTGTGTTTGCTAGGAACTGCAGCAGGATGGCTTTAAGGAAGTGTTCATGCTTCTATTTCTCCCTATGAGGATTTCCAAATTCTTCAAGGAAGCATCACAAGCGGCCTTGAATTTCACCACAGAAAAGGTTGATTCTGATCTGAAACTCCATTTAAAAAGGAAAAAAGTGTGTTCTGAGCAAGATACTTTGAGAGCAGCCTGGAGGAAAAGGACTGTGGATGCTGGTTGATGAGAAGCTCCCCATGACTTGGCAGCATGTGCTTGCAAGAGGGCTGGTGCAGCTCTGCCTTGGAGCCAGGCTGAGAGAGCTGGCCTGGGTCAGCCTGGACAAGAGAAGGCTCCTTAAGGGGAGACCTTAGAGCAGCTTCAGTGCCTGAAGGGGCTCCAGGAAACCTGGAGAGGGGCTTTGGACAAGGACAGGCCAAGGGGAATGGCTTTAACCTGCCAGAAGGGAGACTGAGATGAGCTCTTATGCACAAGTTCTTCCCTGTGAGGGTGCTGAGGCGCTGGCACAGGATGTCCAGAGAAGCTGTGGCTGCCCCATCCCTGTTCAAGGCCAGGTTGGAAACTGGCTGATGAGCAGTTCAGCCCACTCCTTGGAACCTCCAGCAGAGGTTTCTCTTTTTCCCTTCCCCTTTGCACTTTTTGGGCTCCACTAACTGAAGATGTCAGTTTATTTAGAACAGCAGTTCTGTGCCATTACACCACTGTGTGAAAACCAGCACCTCTTGTGAGCTGCTTTTTGGGAAACAAGAGGCCACACAACCTTTCCAGTGGAGGACCTGTCTGGTGACTCAGCATATCACCGCATTCATTTGGAGTTCCCACCACAAGGCAAGGCACAGATGGACACAAGAAGCTTCCCAGGCCAGGCACCGCTATGTGGTTCCATCAGCCATGAGCCCCAAGTCCTGCAGGTTCCAAACTACAAGTCTCTGAAATTCAGCATGTGCAGAATCTGAACCAGCTTCTCAAGCCCAAAGCCACAACCTTTCTGCACATACCTGCAAGTCCGCTTCTTAGCCTTAAATCTCCTTTCACAGCTAGTTGTCTAGGATAGATAGCTGCTAAAAGATGCAGCCTGTCTCATCCTGAACCCAGGGCAGAAACATCTGTGCTCTGAGGCACCTCAGCAACATGCCCAGCTCAGATTCAGGCACAGGGGCTGCAAGAGGTGAAGACTAGAGCAGGGAGGTGCATCCAGCCAAAAGAGAGTTATGTCACTTTAGGAAGCAACTGCTCAAGCAAAGCTTTTCTCACATACTACCTTAGCTTCCTCACAGCACAGACAAAAGAGGCAACCTTAAAATACCAGACCTGCACCCTGCACTCTCACTGCTACTCCTAGAAAAGCTGCCAATACCCATGTTCCATGCACAGAAGTACTGCCTGTTCTGCATAAGACAGGAGCCGCGAACTCCAATGGCCCCAAGCTGCTGATGCTTTCTGACAGAAGGCTGCTGTCATTTTGCACAACAGTTTCCCTAGGGTTTACCCGGAGGCAAGAGACCAGTGAAGATTTCCACTCCCCCTTACATCCCCCGGAAGGTTTTGACAAAAAAAGAATGATCAAAGAGCCTTTGTGCATTTATAAACCCATCAATATTGCTCAAAGATGTAAGGCTCTAAAGAGTCCAAAACAACTATTTGAAATTTTTTGTACTAACAGGTTTTTTGATATTAGAAAATAAAAATAAAATATTTAGATTTTTATGAACAGAGACATTCCAGCAGCTCCAGCCAGGAGTGCTGGAGGGGAGGAGGAAATCCAATTCTTACATTTGACAGGAACAATCTCTTCTGTTCCTTTTAATTAGCATAGAAACAAGACTAAACAGCTATTTCTCCCCTTGGCTCTGACAAGGCATAGCTGCGATGAGCAGCACAGGAAACAACAAAATCAAACTTATTCAAGTATTGCCAGTCTCAGGTTCCTGTCCCACACACATGAGCTTGTCTGTCAGGAAAGTTTCCCCAAGCTAACAATACAGCAGCAGTTCACTCCACCATCCTGCACCTTTCCCTCCACACACCCCCACTGCCTTCGCTCCAAAGGTTTCCCCACCTGACAACAGTTCAGAGACAGAGGTTTTGCGGGACCTCAGCCTTTTTTACAACTTGATTACCTTTATTCCTGCTCAGGCAGAAGTGTTGAAAGAAGCAAACATTCGGCAGCACATTTCTTTCTCCTTGTTCATGTAGTCCCTGTAGCAGCTGCAAAGCAGAGCACAGCATGACAGCACGGGCTAGGGACCACCTGCCCACCCACCAGTGCCACAACCAGAAAACATCTTAGTGTTTCTATATAAATAAATTAGCCTAATGCAGGAGAGTGCTGGTAGCAAAGTCACAGATCCTTCAAGCCCCTGCTTTCTGCCGTGTCAGGGAAGGACAGCAGGAAACATTGCGCCTCATTCCCAGACCTTGGGTCTTTGCTTCACTGGTGACTATGCTTTCTATACCATTTCTGCAAGCATGTGATGCTGCAGAGGAACTCCCACCCACGTCCTGTGGTCTAGTTTCCTGTCTCCTCATTTGTGCCACTCCTTATGCAAGCACATATCGGGAGACATAGCCCAAGTGCCCTACTTGAGAGTATCCACCATTGACACTGAATCTGGGCAGAGGATGGGTAGGAGACAGCAGGGATTTGTGTCTGGCCTAAGTGGAAATAGCAGGGATTTGCTTCCTCCTCCACTCTCACTTCCCTGACAGTGTCACATTAGCATGGCAAAAGCTTCCCAGACAGCTCCATTTTAACTGCTGCTTCTCCAAGCACAGCATCCTCTGCACCCTATGCTCTCACCTTACTAGCAACAAGGTCTCACTGGTGAGGAATCCCTGAGCTAGACGGCGACTCAGTTTGGGCACCGTCCCAGGGATTGATGGCTGCCCACACGGCCAGCTTTCCAGCATCTGCTCCAGTCAAAAGCAAAGGGGTTTTTGCAACACACCAGAAACAGCACAAGTGTGACATTGGCTAATCCTCTCTCTACCCTCACCATCAGCACCTCACTGTCTAGAACCTCAAAAGAGCTTCACTCAGTGAAATTCCAGCACAGCAGGTCTCTTCAGTTAAGTCTCAGACAGATGTTTCCACATCTGTACACACAGAGTAGGTCAGGGATGCCCACCTGGACTGTGCATGGCCTGCTCACATACTTACCACTGCAGGAAATCCAAAAGCCCTTTATTTGGAGGCACAGATTGATGCCAGAGATCAGAACAACACAATTTCGTTCTGGATTTGATGCAATGCAAGCCTTCCAACAGAACTACAAATCCATCTCCCTAGTTTTAACAGAGCTGCAAATCCATCCAAATCCCTGGCCTCTCTACTCCCTAGGAGCATAACACATACCCTGCAGAGACACTGTACAGGATGAGGGAGTGCTCTCAGCTTCTCACTTATCACCTGCAACCACTTTGTGTCCGACATGTTTGAATCAGCTGTCTCCACACTGAGAGGAGCCTTCTGTACTTCCCCAGGTCACTTACTGACCAATAGTTTTGTGTTTTGTTTGGGTTTTTTTTTAAACATATTGAATATTTTTGAGCAGGTGTTCCAGCCTATCTAAGCACTCTCCCTTCTACAGCAAGGACAGGAGCTCTCTCACCTTGCCAGCTTCTTCAGCTCCTTGTTAATATCATGGTTGAAAGGCTGTATGCGCTGAGCTCTGGCCAGGAAGTCTCGGGCTTTTTCGTATTCTGTCATACAGAGACAAGCCTGTCATTGAAAGAAGACAGATGTGCCACACCATAAATAGAGACTCACCACTATTCCTCAGGACTCAACACATGTGCAAACATTTCTGAGCCAGCTCCAGGTAGTTCAGGAACTACTCCCTGAAAGAGATCTGTGTGACAGATGTGCAAACCTCCCCTGCTGCTGTGGCAGCTTAGAAAGCCTGGCCCAGAATGTAGTGGCTCTCCTC
The DNA here is from genome assembly GCF_034315485.1 of Pezoporus occidentalis. NCBI lineage: Eukaryota > Metazoa > Chordata > Aves > Psittaciformes > Psittacidae > Pezoporus > Pezoporus occidentalis. Next base: position 246,025 of record NW_026915495.1, read on the forward strand.
AGTCCATTCAAGGTTCTCTCCACACTCAGTCAGGCCAGGATATTCCTTGATGTGGCTACCAAAGGAATTTATTTTTGCTCACCTGGCCACACCTGAACAACGCTTTGGCATTTCTTTGGTCGATTTCCAAGGCCTTTTCCCCATACACCAAAGCCTGGGTAGGACGCTCCAGTTTCAGGTAAGTGAGTGAGAGATTCAGGAGCAGCAGCAGCTTGGAAGCATTGATCTGACGCTGCTCTGCCTCACTGGAAGGGCTGAGACCAAGGATGGATAATGCCTGAGCAGACAAGGAAAAAGAACTAGTGCACAACAAATCTGCTATTGGAAATGAGAAGCCCACCTCATCAGACAGGTGCACCCATGTTTCTGTTCACCTGGATCACTTAAAAAATAGTAAGAGTCAAATCTCTGAATTCACATGGCATTATTAGCATGACTAAGCTCAGCTACAGCACTACAGGGTTAGGAACCTCTCAGGGGACCTGAAAGCAACAGAATAAAAAAATGACACCCACAGCTCAAACATTAAGGACAAAGATGGCAGAGATATCCTACAAGGAAAAAGACAATTGAAATTAGTTTTGTTACTAAAACAGCAAGAAAAATTCTGAATGGAGGGAAGGAAAACCTCACAAAACCTCACTACCTCCAAAACAAAGGCAGATGCATTCCAGTTTGGGAACAACTGACTGTTTCCCTGCCTGGAGAGGCTGGGGGGTCTCCATCCTTGAAGATGTTCAAAACCTGAATGGACACAGTTCTGGGCACCATCCAGCTGTGGCTGCCCTTACTTCGGCAGAGTGCTGGACTAGGCAGCATCCAGAGGCCCCCACCAGCCTCAACGGTGCTGCGATTCCCAACAGGAAGGCTAAAAATAAAGTTTGAGTGCACAGTGGGTCAGTGATGTCTGCTTCCAGACAAAGGGATTCTAGATTCCTTCTTAAAGCATTAATCAGAACGCTGCTGCAACACGAGGCTGAGCTGCACAATGAGGTCTCCCAGCCAAAGCTGCCCTGAAACGCTTTAACTCAGCAGTCAGCTACGCAACCACACAGGGCTCACAGCCAAGACACACCCTTCCCGGCTAGAGCCCACAGGGAGCAAGCCTGAAGGGAAAGGGCTCAGCCTGTTTCTCCCACCCCTTCTCCTTCATTTACCTCTGCTGCTCACACAAAAGCAGGTGTCTGAGATCTGTTCTTAAATAACAAACTACCCTGGAAAATAGAATGAAGCCATTTGACGACAGAATGATGCTACAATTCTATTATGTGATTTCTAAATTGTACTTTTTATGGTGAGCTAGCATTACACAATCACCACTTTCACAGCTTTTTACAATAGAAAGCACGTTTTTTTTTCTTGTGTCATACCTTTTTGTATCTGTCTTTGGCATCGTCCAAGTGCCTCTTGCGGTAGAGGTAGTTGCCAAACTGTCTCTCCGTGTCTGCCACTTTCAACACCTTTTGTAGCGGAAATGCCGCCTGCTGCTCCTGTGTAAAGAAACACCCGAGTTTCAGCTCAAACAAAAGAGCAGAGAGCTCAGGCAGGCCAGTCCTGCACGGTCCCTTTCAGTTCACAAAGCAGGAGCCAGGCCATCGCCAAGGCCCCAGCAGAGTCCAGCCAGGCCACCTCTGTGTGGCATTTCCCTTCTCCAGGCTGAAACGGGCTCCTGCTCTTGCGCTGGTGAAGGGTGACTCGGGGTGGGGGGTGGGCTGAAAGAAGCAGGAATGCATTCTTAAATCCTGCCCAACTCTCACCTGCTCAGCATAGAGCACACAGTTAAACAGTACTGCTGAAGCTGTGAAAGGCTGCATTGCTCTAATGGCTCTGCATCACCCCCAGGCTGCTGCCTCAGGCCAGCTCCAAGACCTGGCTGACATAGCATTGTGTCAAAACCAAAACATCAATAATACAGGATAAAATTCATGCCAGGTTTTCTCCTGGGTTTGCAAGTTTGAACCACTCAGACAGGCCAGTTAACCAGAGAGGGTGGGCAACTTGGGGGGGAGCTCTCCTGCAACACGTGTGGTTTGTTTGCAGGGCTCTGTGTCGAAAAAATGGCCTGTGCAGCAGCAGGAGGGGAGGAGGAGGCAGCCTCCCCCCCGCCCGGGCACCCCACAGCCACAGCCCAAAACCCTTTACACGAAAAGGGGCAATTAACAATAGCACTATAACTCACCGGGGAGGAAAGCAAACAGTGAAGGAGCACTTGGGAAGGCAGCCAAGACGCAGGGACAAAGGGCGGGAGCTGGGGGAGGCACTCGGACACTGCCATCGGCACAGGGTTTGTATAGATAGCTCCTTACTGTTCCTTCGGGGAAATCCCTGGGAGCTGGTGCCCTCTAGTGCAACCAGGAGGTTTCTTGTAAAGCTAAAAATAAATCCTAGAACCATGGAATGGAAGCCTGACTCCAGCACGCAGGAACAAACAAAGGCAGCACCCAGCTTCTCCCTCTGCACAAACAGGGGGAGGTGAGCAGGGGCAGCGTTAGCAAGCACGTGTCTGCAAGCTAAACATATGTAATGCACGTGCCTCAGAAAGTGGAAGGAGACAACAGACAACAAAGGTTTAGCCGCCAGGTTCAGGTTTCAAACCTTATTACAGCAACTCACAGCAGGCAACTCAAAGAATGCGTCAGATTCAGCCGAGTCTAGAAAGTCCAGGACCTCCACTTCAAAGATGACCGTGGCACTTGGGGGAATGAGCGGAGGACAGCCTTGCCGCCCATAGGCATAATCCGGTGTGAAGACAAACCTTGACAACTCTCCCTTCTTCATCGTCAGCAGGCCAACTTCCAAGCCCAAAAGCGTAATGTCTGTCTCAGCAAGACATGGAAGGTCATGAGAATCACAAACACAGAACCCGCCTCTGACACCAAGTGATTTCTCCAAAGCCTGGAGGAAGAAATCCTTGGTAGCTCATATCTCAGCAGCTACGATGGCCAACTGCCTCCTGTAAGGCAGCCTGTGGTGGGACCAAGCACACACTCAATACAATGTCTCCTCTTCAGTGATCGAAGAACACCAGGAGAGGAGCAGCTGCCTCAGGGCACCCCCATACCACCAAGAGTCAAGAGGGCCAGAGGGTGATCAGTTCCAGATTGACCATCACCCATGTGAAGCAGGAGGCTTTTAGACTCCATTAACAAGATTTAAAAGCTTCAAATAACCCCAAAACACTAAAGAGCATTTAACAACATGTCTTAAGGGGCTGGTCTTTACAATTCTGAGTCGCAAGACAAACTTTTTGCCTCAAACTTACCTTTCCCAAGTTTCATTAGCCCAGGAGACTTGCTGGAGCAGTTTGTGCAGAAGGGCTTATCCTGGTGTTCCAGGTATCCAGAGAACTTCACTGTGAGGCCCAAATCAACAAGTGAGGAAAAAAGCAAGAGTTTGATTTCATCTCCAGCAAAAGCAGCATCAGGAGTCAGATCTGCAACGCCACCATTTTATCCTGCTTTTCTTTTTCACTTCTACTGTAGAACAGTAGAGGTGGCACAAACCACCTTGTGTTTTATATCAAATACCTGATCACATCCAAGCAGCCAAGTTGACTGTTTCAGCACCATCAGCAGGTAAGGCAGCTGCTTTACAGTCCTGATTCCTATGCAATTAAAAGATGTGATTTTGTGTTTTAAAGAATTGGAAACTTCAGCTTTAGAAATCAAAATGCCCCAATTTTATATGCAAAAAATATGTAACAAACCCTCTTCTAACCAAAGCTGAAGGCCTGGGAAAAGAAACAAAGGCAATAAGTACAAGGCAACCCTCTGAGCCCTGCCATTCTCCTGAGTGCTGTGTGTGTAATGCCAGCTCTCACCCAGTTAGGAAGAGAACTGTAATGAGCCTGGCAGTGTTCAGGACAGGCTGGATGGAGTCTGAGCAACCTGCTCTAGAGGAAGGTGTCCCTGTCCATGGCAGGGAGGTGGAACTGGATGAGTTTTAAGGTCCCTGCCAACCCAAACCAGTCTATGAGTCTACAATTCCCTTGATACAGCACCGGCCTTTGCACTTAAGGAACTTTCAGCTTCAAAGTTCTTCTCTCTACTGTGAGCACAGGCGGGACCCGTAAACCCTGCTATTCTCAAGGTCAAGATGCCCTTTCATTTAATGTCACCCACAAGAAGTTAAACAGAGTATCTCAAGTGCTAGAATACTGCTATGGAAAGCAGGCAGTCTCTGAAAGAGAAAGACATACTGTGTAACACAAGCACTTTTAAATTCTTGTTCTGACCTCACACTAAAATCCAGAGTGCTGAGATTTGCCAGCCACAAGCACCTCCCATTAGAAGCTCATGGGATCCTTTACAAGAAGACTGTGTTCGCTCCATTTCCCCCAGCAGACACATCACACCAGCCATACAGCCCAAAGCAAGGACCTTGCACTAATGTAGATGACAGAGATGAGCATGAGACCCTGACTTCACTCTGTGCCTCTGAGGATTCCAGGTTTCCTGAGTCCTGCTAGCCGCAGATTAAATTCGACAATTGCCATTTATAAAGCAAGCTGCTCAAGAGACGGGCACTGGAGCCTACCAGCTTGTGTCCATCAAACAAGGTACAGCATTGCTGCAGAACACACCAGACCCCAAGGGGAGCCAGGCCAGGGTTTCATGCAGCACCCACCACAGGACGGTGGCTGGAGGCACACAGCAGACCACACACAGCCCCGAGAAAGAGATGCCAGAACCGGCGGCTGCTGCAGGAGGTTCCCAACCACACCTCAGCCAGCAGCACCACTGGCCCTGCAGCCCCAGCAGTACCTGCCACGGAGGCATTGGGGGGCATGGCCTGCCCAGTGCCGGGGCGCAGCTCCTGCTTGCGCACCCCTCCGTCGCCGCTCAGGTCCTGCAGGCACCGGGACCGCACCAAGCTCTGGAACGGGTACACGGGCGGGGCCCCCCCTTCTGGGGGAAGCCTCCACTGTGGCCGGGGCCGGGGCCGGGGCCGGGGCCGGGCCTCACCCGCAGGCCCGTCATGTCCCGCCAGCCGCGGGACGCGCCCGCCACCACTGCTGCCCGCCATCGCCACAGCGCCCTGCGCCTTCCCACCAATCACCGCCCGCAGCTCGCGGCGGTCTCCCACCAATCACCCCCCGCGGCGCTCTCCGACCAATCACCGCCCGCGGCTCTCGGGCTCTCCCGCCAATCGCGCTCCGAGCAGCGCACGCATCCCCAGACGCGGCTTAAGACGCCCCGCGTTCACGTGCCTCGGGCAGGGACACGCCCCTGCGCTGCTCTCAGCCAATGGGCAGCCGCGGTGCACGCTGAGGGACGCACTGGGGCGGGGCGCGGCCTCCTCCCCAGGCCCGGCCGAGTGTCCGGGCTGAGCCTCGCGGGGCTGCGGGGGGGGGAGCGGCCTTTTCCGGGCACTGCCCCTCCGGGAGAGCCGGGTGGTCCCGCGGGGCCGGGCCGGGCCGGGGCCGTGTGCTGCGGCGCCGATAACAGCGCCGTGCCTGTTCTCCTGAGCCGAGCCTGGGAAGCGGGGGCCTGAGCTGTGCCCTGCGAGTGCGGGACGTACCCGCGGCCTGTCAGAGCCGTGCGGGCCTTTGTAACCTCGGCGCTCATCAAGCCCAGCTCTCTCAGCCTGGCTCCAGAGCAGAGCTGCTCCAGCCCTCGCAGCATCTCCGTGGCCTCCTCTGGCCTCGCTCCCACAGCTCCATGTCCCTCTTGTGCTGCTGCCCCAGAGCTGGATCAGGGCTGCAGAGGGGCTCCCCAGAGCGCAGCAGCGCAGCAGAAGCTGCCCCCAGCTGCCAGCTCCCTCTGGGGAGTGAGAGATGCACCCTCCTGATTGACCCAACACCAGCGGCCAAGGTGGGAGCCCCAGGCTAATCCTGAGCCATTGCCTCCGGTTCCACACCACACAGCCTCTGGAGGTTGCCCCAAAGCTGGGCCCTCTGGGCTGAGAAGGGTTCCTTGTCCCCAGCTTCCCCTGGGTGATGCAGGGAGGGACCCACCAGGGTGCCTGCAAGCCAGACACATCATGTGAACCAGGAATAATTGCGTGAGGAAGCATTTTTTGCACAGTAGACGTGTGCCTTGCCCTACACTGGGGGAGCTGCACTTGAGGTTTCCTTCTGATCTTTTCCAAAGCAATCAAAGGTTTTCACCAAACAATAAAAGTGGTGTTTCAAGCAGAAAAAGAGCTTTAGTTGATAAGAAAGTGTTCTAGTGAAAAAGTTTCTATTGTCCCCAGTGGCACGTATGAGTGAAACGTGGTGGGGCTCCGGGAGGCTGGCTGCTCCGGGAGGCAAACACCACCACCTCTTATCAAGGCTCGTGCCTGCCCAATCATCTGATGTGTGTGCCCATAGCTGCGTGGCAGGGGCGGAGAGCAGCCCTCCCGGGGGGTGTGACACCACCCTTGGAGTGGGAGAGGGGACAAGAGGCTGCCTGGGCTCTCCCCAGTGAGCAGGGACATCCCTGGCAGGGCTGAGGCTGCAAGAGAGCAGTGGCTCTGCTCCGTGTCTCACCAAGGGCCTGCCGGTCCCACCACCTGCCTCGCTGCCTCTCCAACCAGGTCAAACTCTTCGGCTTGACTGGGAAGAAAAGGGACATCCATCGGGCTCAGTGCACCGAGCCAGGGCCAGGAGGAAGCCACGCAGTGCATGTGAGTGGGAGGCTGTTATTTGGGTTTCTGGGATGTGTATGTGTGAGTGGAGGGAGCAGCTGAAGCTGGTTTCCCCATATGGGGTTTTATGGTGTCTCATGGGTCACAGGCTTTCATTGATTCACCAAGCTCCTATAGCGATGTGTGATAAAAGCCAAGCTCAGGTCACAGCCTCCCCTTTCCCTGGGAAAGCTACTGAGCCTCTGGCTGCGTGTTTATTTTCTTCAACTTCAGGTCATGTCTTTGACTTGCCCAAGGATCTGGGCAGTTACACTCACAGCTCTGGGAGCAGCAAGGGAGGCAGAGTTGCACAGCATTAGAGCTGTCGAACAGGCTGGGCCACAGGCAGCCCTGGGCTGGTGGGAGAGGCTGGGATTTGGGCTTCTGTCTCTTGGGGGTGCTGGCCCAGGGCATGGAGTGCTATGGGGACCAGAGACCACACCACGTTTCAAGGGGGTGAGTTGCAGTTACAGCTGCATGCTGTGTCTCAGGCTTTGTATCATAGAACCCCAGACTGGTTTCGGTTGGAAGGGACCTTAAAGCTCATCCAGCTCCAACCCCTGCCACAGGCAGGGACACCTTCCACTAGAGCAGCTTGCTCCAAGCCCCTGTGTCCAACCTGGCCTTGAGCACTGCCAGGGATGGGGCAGCCACAGCTTCTCTGGGCACCCTGTGCCAGCGCCTCAGCACCCTCACAGGGAAGAATTTTTTCCTAATATCTAATCTACCAATGCCTCCAGAGAGCAGCAGAGGGGGAGCCTAATGATGAGTTTGCAACTGTCTGTACTGCTGCTGGTGGGCTGGAGATGTCTCTGTTTTGCCTTCCCCAGCTGCTAAGCTGCATCTTCACTCATCTCTGCTTATCTTGCTCTTGGAACAGGACTGATCTCCCAGCTGTGTTTCCCAGGCCAGGTCTGTGCTGCTGTGTGGGAAGGTGGTAGGATGGCTCGGAGGATGAGCATCAATGAGCTGGAGGACCAGCTACTCTGTCCCATCTGCTTGGAGGTCTTCAAAGAGCCCCTGATGCTGCAGTGTGGGCATTCGTACTGCAAGTCCTGCGTGGTGTCACTCTCTGGGGAGCTGGATGGGCAGTTCCTGTGCCCTGTGTGCCGCCAGATGGTGGACTGCAGTGCCTTATCACCCAACGTCACACTGGCCTGTGTCATCGAGGCACTGCAGAGCCTGTGCGAGGCAGAGCTGAGCCCGGAGTCCTGCCCAACACACCACAACCCCCTCAGCCTCTTCTGTGAGGCTGACCAAGAGGTGATCTGCGGGCTGTGTGGCACCATTGGCAACCACCGCCAGCACAAGATCACCCCCATCTCTACTGCATACTGCCAGATGAAGGTCTGGAGGCAGAGGCAGCTGCAGCTTCTGGGGTGGGGGTCAGGGCGCCCGAAGGGCTTGCTGGCCAAATGTGCCCTCTCCTTCAGGAGACAGGCTGGAAATGATGACAGTGCCTGGAGCACAGTCCCATGGCACAGCCAGATGTGGGGCAGGGTCCCTGGCCTCGGGGCAGCTGTTTCTCAGGCTAAGCATGTCCCTGGCTGAGAGGACCCCCAGTTTTAGTGTCTGCACCATAGTGGGCAGAGCTTGGGATCAGGGAGTGTTGGTGGGGCCTTTCAAGACTGTTTACAAACACCATAAAAAAGAGTCTGAAGATAAGGGCTGGGGTAAGGAGAGCAGGGAGGCAGGGACCCAGACAGGCAGAGTAAACATCTGGCATCCCCTGCCCAGCATCACGTGGAAGCTCCAGGAATGAAAAGGCACAGGGCACCCGTCCCCTCCACTCCTGGTATGAGGGAGATAAGAGCAGGAGGCACTAAAAATGCTCCTGCCCAGCCAGGTTCCCAGCACCAGTGGTAGGAGGGTGCTGCTGGCCTGGTGCTGGCTTGCGGCTACTCACCACCCACTTGCCACCTGCTCACCCTTTGCAGAGCCACTATGGGGTGTGAGATAGAGGGCTGGGAATGGGAGCAGAGACACAGTGCTCCTGGTGAGAGGACAAGCAGCACCCAGATTTGGGCCATGCTCTGAGTGCTCTCCTGCCTCTGGTAACCACGAATCTTCTAGACCAAGAGTGTAAAGACCAGCAGGATGTGCAGGGCCCTAGAAAGCTTAGAGAACGCTTAGAGAACTCGTAGAGAACATGGCTTCCAAGGGCCACGTGCTCCTCAGGGGACTGACAAGCACTGCCTGCAACCAAAGAGGCTGCCACCGAGGTCACTCCTACAGAGGTGCTGTCTTTTCAGGAGGAGCTGTCTGTGCTGCTGACCAATCTCCACCAGTACAAGAGGAACCTGGATGAACACATCAGCAAGCTCATCAACAACAAAAGCCGCATTGCAGTGAGTGCCATGTGTCAGGGGAGCCCATGTCCCTGAGTCTTTGTGTCCCACACAGCCCCTGGAGCAGCCTCTGCTCCTGGTTGCTCCCAGTTTGCCTCCTCTACTCGTTCCCTTTGCCCTTCCCTGGAATAGCAGACAGGGCTTATCTTCCACCCCATTCCCTGCCGTTTCTCACAAAACTCGGGGATTAACCGCAGACCTGTTTTCGGGAAGCGTGATGTAGCCCTCTCTGGTAGCACAGCCCTGTCTCCAGAAGGGGTGATATTACCCTCACTGCACATCCCAGCAGAGCAGTGGTGAAGGCTGGTTTGACTGAGTGTCCTTGGAGGTGGGAAGATAAACAGGTCAAAAGGACCCTGCTTGGAGCAGGCTTCCTAGTCAGAGCAATGGGCTGGTTTCACATTGAGTTCCTGCCTGGTTTAGTGTCACATCAATTTCCCATGCAGTAGTTGTCTCCAAGGGACCTCCTGGCATCCCTTCAGAGGCTAAAGCTTCCCATTGGGGCTCCTCAGAAGGGCGGAACCCAAATGGAAATAGAGCTGCATTTTCTCTCCCTTAGCCCAGGACACAGGGAGCTCCCTGGGAGCAGAGGGATCCAGGAACTCCTTCAAGGCTCTGACGAGGCTGGCTGGGACATCAGGAAATCAAAATCTGGGAGATTCAGAGGAGAGGTGTAAGGCAGGGGGGCTGTGGTGGTGAGCTGCTGAGGACAGTGAACAGAGCTGCTCTTTATTTGGAAAGACAGCGGAGGGCAGCTTGATGGGACACGCTGACATTGCTGGCAGCACCTCTGAAACTCAAAAGCAGGTGAAGGGGATGGAGCGAGGCTGCCCTGCACTGCTGCTTGCTGTCTCCCTGCAGAACGAGGCAGATGTCTTCAAGTGGGTGATCCGGAAGGAGTTCCAGGAGCTGCACAGGTACATTGACGAGGAGAAGGCCACTTTCCTGGAGAGCATTGAGAGGAAGGCAACACAGCTCATCACCTCTATTGAGTCCCAGGTCAAGCAGACATCAGATGCCCTGCAGAGGCTTAAGGAGATGCAGAGCTCTCTGGAGGCACTCAGCAATGAAAGTCAGCTTGGTTTCATCCAGGTGAGTGCACTTGCTAGTGAAGGTGGTGAGAGTCTGCTGAGCTCTCCAGCTTTCAGCCCTCTGCCCTGGGCAGTGGGTACCCTCACCAAACATTGCTGAGACAGTACCAGAAATGAGATGGAGGTGCTCTCTGTCCAGCCAGGCCTTCCCCTGGTGGGAGAAACCTGCCCTCCACAAGAAGCAATGCCTGTAGCTCTCCCACAGGAGGAAAGCCCTGGCCTCTCCAGCCCAGGGCAGAGGCTTGCGCAGCTGTGACCATGCAGAAGATCTGCTGTTCTGTCCACCAACAATTCTCTTTCTTTTATGTTTTCCAGAAATACAGCTCCTCCCAGTTCAGGTGAGTGATGGGACCAAACAGCACCAAAGGGGATGGCAGGCTCCACACCAGGGCTAGTGGTCCCAGGCCAGTGAGCATCTCAGCAATTCTGGGGCAGCCTTGCGTGGACACTGCTGTTGTGATGGACAGTCACAGCCAGATCCACGCAGGGCAAGAGCAGCTGGCGAGACACCAGTGGCTCTCTCACAGACCGCAGCCAGGTGAGAGGAGGTCACACACTGTCCTGTCACTGTGTCATGGCTGCTCTTGTCTTTCCAGGTCAGAGCTCCTCAGCCTGCACCCTTGTGATGGTGTCTTTAGCCCCGTGTCCTTTAAGCCATGCTTCCACCAGGATGACATCAAGATGACTGTGTGGAAGCGCCTGCACCGCCGTGTCCTACCAGGTACCCCCTGCCCCCCTGGCAGCACACTGAGTGCCCAGGCTCGCTGGTGTGTGGGACAGGCTGACCAGCAACCATCACACTGCCCCAGCCTGTCTTGCCCACTGCTTGCGTGCTCCTTGCCTCAGGAGAACTCCTGGAGCAGTGGCTGGTCATGTCTCATGCCGATAGCAGCCTGTCTTGGCATAATGCTCCAGCTGCTTCCAGTTCAGTGCCAGCTTGTGCCAGTGCTCCACCAGACCCGTGCCTTCTGGGTTGCCTGAATCCCACATGCCTTCCTTACAGCTCCAGAGACGCTGAAACTGGACCCAGTGACAGCACATCCTCTCCTGGAGCTCTTCAAGGGCGACACGATGGTGCGGTGTGGCCTCTACCAGCACCGGGACAGCAACCCCAAGCGTTTTGACTCCAGCAATTGCATCCTCACCTGCAAGGGCTTCTCCTGTGGCCAGCACTACTGGGAGGTGATTGTGGGCGCCAGGAACCACTGGCGTGTGGGCATCATCAAGGGCACGGTCAGCCGCAAAGGGAAGCTGAGCAAGTGTCCTGAGAATGGCGTGTGGCTCATTGGTCTGAAGGAAGGGAAGGTCTATGAGGCCTTTAGCATGCCACGGGCTACCCTGCCTCTGACCACCCGGCCCCAGCGCATTGGCATCTACCTGCACTACGAGAAGGGTGAGCTGAGCTTCTACAATGCTGACAACCCTGATGAGCTCAGCCCCATCTACACCTTCCAGGCAGAGTTCCAGGGGCAGCTCTACCCCATTGTGGACCTGTGCTGGCCTGAGCGAGGGCCCTGTTCCCCTCCCATCATCCTGCCTGTGCCCACTGCGAGCAGGCACCCTCAGGCGCTGAACAGCCATCCTGCCCCCAAGGAACCCACAAAGCCATAGCCTGGCCAGCGGCACGAGGGTTTGGCTGCAGCAAGCTGCATGCAGGCTTGTGCTAGTATGGAAGCTATGGTACTGTGGGGTAATGTTTAGCAGCATAAAATGTCAGCCTTGACCTCTGAATTCCTGTCCCCAGTTTGGCAGCCTGAGCCCAAACCCTAAAACATGGCTGGCCTTCAGAAATCTCCCAATGGAAGGGGGTGCCTGCCTGAAAAGTGTGAGCCATAAGCATCCGGGGGCTTTGCTGCTGCATCTTTCCTCTGAATAAATGGAGTTTGTGCTAAATGAGGTGCTTACGTGAGTAATGTCTCTGAGGTACCAGCAGGAGGCAGAGAAGTGGGCAGCCGTTGCTTAACGCTAGATGAGCTTTAAGGCTCCTTCCAACCCAAACCAGTGATTCTGTGAATTGTCTTGCACATGTTGTGTCCCAGACCAACCAGGGCACCCAAATGTGCTTTTCCACAGGGTTCTCACACCCTCCAGCTGTTCAGGCATGAGGCACCTTTCCTCAGCACCAGCACCCACTCTGCTGATTCCTGATCACAGCCAAACTTTGCCAAGCAGCTTTTGGTTTGCAGCAGTTGCTGCTTGTCTATCGATCCTCATGTGCTTGGTGTTGGTCTCACTTAAGTCACATCACATCTGTGATGTCAGATAATGCCAAGAGCATTTCTAAGACATGGCACAGGAAATGCCATGCTGTGGTTCCTTATCCCCATGGACAGCACTAAGCTTCC